>NW_025919556.1:0-202009 GCF_907164915.1 Impatiens glandulifera | reverse complement strand
ATTTTGTTTTCTAGGATTCATCATGTCACGTTTCCTCCTGGAACACTTGATAAACACTATGAGACGCTCTTGTAAAGAGATTCTCGTTTGATGGATATTAGTAATATGTGTTTCCCGTGATAGAATTTCCGTACTTCCAACCCAACAATTTGAATACTTCAAACATCCAATTTGGTATGGGAAAATTGCCTCAATCTATACCCTCTCTAGAGATGTCATATCCATTGCCCCAAATGTTACCTCCACAATATGACCCATTGCCCCAAATGTTTCCTCCAAAATATGACCAGACTAACTACAACCTACATTCGATGCATTCGAACTCCAGATGCATGATCACCCAAACTCTATTTAGATACATGACTCATCATTACAAAATGCAGGTAACTTATTACTCATATATGCAATAAACAGAATTATGATTTGCTTATTTTATTTCTTCTATTAGTTGTAGGTATGCATTACCAATAAAGTAACAATGTTTCCACTGTCAACAATTCCAGTCATACAATAGAAACATATGGTGCACCTAACACCCTACCAATGAACGACCAAATTCCATTCATGTCAAATGTTATGCCTTCTATACAAGAGTAAAATGTACAATTCAATGTCCGGACAATAAACAACAACGATGAAATACTACGAAACATTGAGCAACACCTATTTAGTAAAGAGTCACCAGTGGTAGACTTTATGACAATTCACTTCTTCACAATCAAGTGTCTCACAACCATGATATTTATGTTAATAATACCTTTGACGATGATCATGTTCCTCATGAATGTTTTAACCGTTAATTCCCTCAAACAATGACGTGATTAAGGATACAACATTTGCAGTACAATCACATATAATATTAAATATTTTATAATAATATAATTTTATTTTCGTTTATAAAGATACCCGACTTTGAAATGATTATATATATATATATGAATTTTATAAATTGTAATTCAATAATTATATATATAATATATAATATAATATCTATATTTCAATGTTACTTTTGAGATGGATCGATGAAATTTAGTTTACACAAATATTTTGTGTGTTTGTATATTAATATTTTTCATTTAAAAAATATATATTATTTATGAATTGTAAATTTATAGAAATGTCTTAAATATTATTGAAGCATAACAAATTAATTGTGATTACATTTTTGACTCAATGAAATAAATTAGACAGCATTATTTTTTTTTTCATTTGACATTTTTCTTTTATGTAAGTAGTATTTCTTTTGTTCTTCAATGACCTTTATATTCAATGAATTTTAACAAAAAAAAAAGTTCCAATTACAAGGGTCAAAATATTCTCTAGAACTAAAAGAAATGTTAGAGTTGTACATTATTGACATTCATTTGGTTTGAAATAGATAATCAACTGATGCATTATTTGTTTCTTTCCCATGATGTGTTTGCTCCATTATACTATGTCTCAATTATTTTTATACATAAAGTATTGTTTGTTTTGGATGTATTCTCAATATAATTAGTTGTTCAAAAATTTGTTTTGTAACTAAATTGTTCTTCTAATAAATTATAAAATTAACTTGTTCTTTTAAAAAGTTTTGAAATTTATCTTTAATCTAGAGACCATTTTACATGTATCTCTTAAAACTATTATTGATCATATCACTACAAAAAAACTGCTCATTTGTAACAGGTGCACCACAACGATCTTTGCATTAAAAACGATCTTTAGCATTTGTCTTAGACTATACACAATCGTAAAGTATGAGAAGCAATCGACCCACCGATGATTGAAAATATTATTCAGGCTATAAAAATCAGAGACGAAAAAACTAATCCGGCTAAATAAGATGCCGAGTCGAACAAAACACAATATTAACTCAAAACTATGTGATGAAAAGGAAAATAAGGCACCCTCCAATACTAAAAAGGCCATTAGAGGGAAAAAGATTTGAAAGACAAATTAAGTTTATTTTTAACTCTTACACATTGAGATATAGAATAATAAAAAAATGAAAACCACTTAAACTACCTCCTAAATAACTTAATGAGTTAAAAGCCAACTTTTTTATATAAGGAATTTCTATCTTTTCAAATAATCTTAAAACCTCAAACAAACTCTAAAACCTTTCAAGCTTTAAAACAATACCACCTTTTAGTTTCTCTTATTTTTGTATAAATTCATACTCTTGTAATTGTAATAACACATAAATACATTCTTAATCTATATCAAGTTCTTGTATACTTATCTTTTCTAACTTAGTATTAGAGCCATTATTCGGTTTAACAAACCTCTGTATCCATGGCCTTTTCTTCATCTTTTTTTCGCTTGAACCACTCATCTCTTTCACAATATCACATCAATTAAACTCGATCATATAATTTTTTCTTATTTGGAAATCTCAAATCTTATCTATATGTTACTAGAACTAATTTTACCCTACAGTCTTTCTCTAAGTCGATACTACTGACGGATCTAGTGTCCTCATTCCAAATCTTGCTTTTACAATTTGGGAGGAACAAGATCAGATGATCCTTTCATAAATTCTCTCTACCTATTTAGAATCCATCCTAGCCCAAGTGGTTGATGAATCATGCACTACATCTAAAGCCCTTTGGTCTACTTTAGAACGCACATTCGCCTCTCAAGTTCGTTTAATGCAGCTTCGTCTTCAACTTCATATGGTAAAGAAGGGCTCACTCCCGATGGCTGAATATTAATAGAAAATAAAATCAATCATCGATAGTCTCTCTAGTGCTAAGAAAAACAAATCGCTAGAAGATTTCATCCTTTATGCTTTGAGAGGACTCGGTCCTGAATACGAATCTCTCACTATAGCGGTAACCACTCGCACCGACCTCATTGCCATCGAATACCTCGAAGGAATTCTTCTTACACATGAGATTCGTCTTGAATCACTCCACTCTAACTCTCAAACCGCTCTTACTTTTGGATCGAGAAGGATTTTGAAACCATCTCACTTCCAACGATTGCGACTTTCGGTCTCCTTTACGAGTGATTATAGTGTATAAAATGAAACTATCAATAAATTAAGCTCCCATAATTCTAATGGATATCAAATAAATGTGTTTTCAAATTCTTATAAATTTTCACACTCTAATCGGGCTTCTACTATCGGGTTAGGGTGTCCTTCTACTAGTGGGCCTTATACTTTGGGTCATGGGCCTCGTGGGTCCAATTGAAATAAAATACAATGTCAATTGTGTGATCATTTTGGTTATGCGGTTAATGTTTGTCGTTCTGGTCTATTTTGTAAGATTTGCAAATTTACAGGTTATTCGATTGAAACTTGCCGACGTCGTTAGAATCAAAATTTAATGACACACTCTTCTATGATGGCTACACCTTCTCCTGTTTATGACTCGACCTTATATCCCGACAATGGTGCTACTAACTATCTCACAATGAATCTTGACAATTTTAGAATCTCAACTCAATATAATGGTACATAAACTATTAAAATGGGAGACGATAACCCTCTTCATATTTCTAATATTGAACAATCTTTCATTCCATGATCTAATAAAAAACTTCATCTATGTAATATATTACATGTCCCATTAATAACCAAATTTTCTGTCGATAATAATATCTTTTTTAAATTTCACATTCCATATATTAAGTGTATTTAAAATCTTTACATATTCTAACATTTTAGTTTCCTTTATTTTTATATAAATTCATACTCTTATAATTGTAATAAGACATAAATATATTCTTAATCTACACCAAGTTATTGCTTATATCACTTTTCTAACTCATCCCATTAATATTAAAGTTATCTTGTTTGTGTAATGAGCTTAAAAGTGAAAACATGACTTGCAATAATTTGATCACAACCCATATTTTAAAAATAATAATATTGTAGTCCATCCACTAGAATTTCTTTGATGAATCAATTCAATCCTTATCATCTCAAAGAAAAATTAGACTTCCTCATGAAGATCATAAAAAAAATTACTGTTAATTTAATTAATTAATTGGAAATGATATTTACGCAAATAAAATTCACATAAAATTCAAATGTGAATTAATTGTGCAAGTGTGAAATTTGAGTTGAAGCAAAATAGACGAGATCATCCTTTTGAAACGTTGAAAGAAATAATAGATCACTTGATTTCATTCATATAGACGTGTGTGATTTAAAAGGAACACCAATACATGGTGGATGCAAATACTTCATTACTTTTATTGATGATAACACAAATTATTGTTATGTGTATATATTCTTAAAATTAAAGATGAAGGTATAGAGAAATTTACTCTTTATAAAAATGAGGTTGAAAACCAACTCAGTAAAATGATCAAGGTGTTAAGAAGTGATAGATGAGGTGAATATGAATCACCATTTGCTGAACTATGTTCTCAACATGGTATAATCTATACAACAACAACACCTTATTCTCCTCAATAAAATGGTACGGATGAGTGGAAAATAAAACATTAAAAGAATTGATGAACTCACTTCTATTAAGTTCTGGTTTATCATAGTCTACCTAAGGTAGTTGTACCATTACCTAAAAAGGTAAAAGTTGGATAAAAAACTGTTGATTGTATATTTATTGGATATGCACATAAAGTAGTGCTTATCATTTTCTTGTATTTAAACTGGACATTCCGGATATTCATAAGAATACGATAATTAATTCAAGAAATGCATCGTTCTTTTAACATGTACTTCCATATAAGTCTAATGAAGAACAACGTTCTCCAAAAAGATTTCTTGAACTAGATGAACAAGAAAAATAAAATGAAGTTGAGGTTGAACTTAGACGAAGTAAACGGGCTAGAATAAAAAAATCATTTGGTCCAAATTTTATTACTTTCATGATGGAATGTAAACTTCAAATGTATAATAAGACAATTACTCTGTCTGAAGGGCCTTAGTAGAAAGAGGCAATTAATAGTGAGATATAATCTATCTTGCAAAACTATTCGTGGGAACTAGTGGATCTACCTTTGGGAAATAAAACACTAGGTTGCCGATGAATTTTCAAAAGGAAAATAAAAGGTGATGGATCAATTGATAAATATAAGGCAAGATTGGTGGTAAGAGGATATCGCCAACGAGAATATCTTAATTATTTTGATACATATTCTCCGGTTACGAGAATAACTTATATTCGATTGTTTCTTGTGATTGCCTCTTTGTGCAATCTATAAGTTCATCAAATGGACGTAAAAATTAATTTTTTAAATTGAGATTTGGAAGAAGAAATTTACATAGACCACCTCAAGGGTTTTTTGTTCAAGGGAAAGAAAATAAAGTTTATAAACTAATTAAGTATTTGTATGGCTTAAAACAAGTTCCAATACAATGACATGAAAAATTTAACCATGTTATGATATCAAGTGGATTCAAGATCAATGAATGTAACAAATTTATTTATATTAAAGAAACAAAAATGGTTACAATATTTTATGTCTTTATGTAGATGACATACTTATCATTGAAAATAATGATAAAATGGTTAAATCCACTAAAAATATGTTAAATTTAAAATTTGACATGAAAGATATGAAATTGACTAATGTGATTCTTGGAATCAAAATGTTTACAATAAAAAAAGGGATAGTTCAAAGTCAATCGCATTATGTGGATAAGATTACTTAAAAAAATTAACAAGGATGATTCTGCATTGGCTAAAACTCCGATATATACGAGTCAACATCTATCTAAAAATTTTGGAGAGAGTGTTTCTCAATTAAAATATTCTCAAATAATTGAGATTCTATTGTACTTAATGAGTTGTACAAGACCATACATAGACTATACAGTAAGCAAACTTAGTAGATACATGAGTAATCCGAGTAATAAACATTAGAAAGACATTGTACGATTATTTAGGTATTTGAGAAATACTTGTGATTATGGTCTGCACTAAATGAGACATTATGCTATTATCGAAGTCTACAATAATGCTAATTGGATTTCAGATATAAAAGATTCTAAGTCAATAAGTGGATATATATTTACACTTGGAGGTGCAACTATATCTTGGAAATATTCTAAAAAACTGTTATTGCTAGATCCACGATGAAATTTGAATTTATAGCTCTTGATAAGTGTGGTGTAAAATCTGAAAGGTTATATTTATTCTTAGAAGATATTCCAATGTGGTCTAAGTCCAAACCAACATTTTCTATTCATTGTGATAATCAATATGCGATCGGACGAGCGAAGAGTCATATGTATAATGATAAATATAAGCATATACGTCATATACATAATACCATTAGATAATTAGCCTTTACTGGAATTATGTCAATTAATTACGTAAAATAAAAAGATAATATCACGGATCTGCTAACTAAAGGGTTAAATAGAGAGTTGGTATTAAAGTCCTCACAAGGAATGTGACTTAAACCTAAAATAAGTTAGTATGAATGGAAATCCAGCAAATGATGACTATAGATCCAAAGAACTAGGTGCAATAGGACAACTTAACTATACTAAACTTGGTAGATTTCTATTGGTGAAAAATCCCTACGATAAAATAACATTTCGGAAAAGGATAAGCACACAGACTTTTAATTATTCTTTGTGAACAAAGAGATCACCTATGTGATAAAGAAGTGGGGCCCTTTTGAAAGTATTGCACAAATCAATTCTAAACCCTCTCACTGAACAAGGCGAGTGTTCACGGCCAAAACAAACACAATCATGAGAAATGACATGTATCAAAAAGAATTTTATATGAAAGTGTGTAATCTGTTAGGATCGGGATCTCCCTTGGAGCACCGGGGTTCCGGTTTTTAAAAGGGTAACCGCTTACAACAACAACAACACCCAATGATTGGTGATAGTCCGGTTAAAGACTAAAACTATTCTTAACACTACGCAAGCTGTTACAAACTCTTGAATTGGGTTCAAGGGCGGAAATGTCTATTTCAGCTTGAAGCAACGCACAAGGTTTGGATGATATTTATAAGGAGTCAGTTATGGAGGATAGATAGACCGGTTTGATTAAGGAAGAGGATTATGTTTCGGTTTGATTTGAGGTGAGTGATAGTTCAGTTTAGTGTAAGTGAGCCGGAAGTAAAGAAAATAACACGAGACAAAATTTTTTATGGATGTTCAGAGCTAACTCTCCTACGTCACCCATTCTTCTCAGATTATGAGAAGGACTTCCACTAACTTGAATGTTACAACACTGACACAATGTCGGACGAGCCTTAATCGTTACTCGCCGGTTATACCACTTCACTCTGATGTAATACAATTAACCCAATACAATAACAACGCTTTCAATAATTGAAAGTGCTATTTCGGATCGCGCGTGAGATTTCCTTTTACTGTTGAATGTTTAATTCTCTCTCTCTTAAGATTCAGAACCGTATTTAATGAAGACATTTCGTCTTCCTTTTATAGTGAATAATATCCTAACGGTCATCTTCTTCTCTCTCTATAGGATTGGCCATTCTGAAACTACGCCGGTTCAGATATGTTGCGTGCACGTTTCACCTTTCTAACACTTGGCAACCAGGCGTGCACCGGTCAGGCTTTGATGAAGTGAGCGGTTTGCAGTTTGGACACATGGCGAACATGCACGTTCCGACTGCCTGATTCAGATCTTGCTTCGGATCTTGGATAATCAGATCATCATTGTTTTTATGGTATGCTTCTGATTTGGATCTTATCTTCTTATATTTTCCCAAGAAGTATCTATCTCGTCATATTACGTCATCGTACATTTCAAAGTTTCCGGTTAATCTTTTCGTAATATGATCTGGCTGGAATTGATAGAACTTTGTTAGTCGGCCCGGTTAGAATATTGTAGCCAGTTCCTTTTGATCAATCCTTGATCATTTGAAGCCATATTATTTTGGTATGTTCTCCAGCCGGTTTATGCGGTTTGATCTGTACCTGCACATAAAAGTTCTCTGGCCGGTTAAAATTAATTTACTTAATTTTTCTAACAATTTCTCCCTTTTTGATAATTTAGAATAAATATTTAAAACTTGTAGTGTGTGTCCGATTTAAAAATTAACTTACTTAATTTTTCTAACAATTCCTCCCTTTTTGATTATTTAGAATAAATATTCAAAACTTGTAATGTGTGGCCGTTTTTGAGAGAACTTAATTTTGGCCGGTTTTGAAAAATGTGTTTAGCAATTTCTCCCTTTTTGATACTTTTCAAAGAAAAAGTTTAAAACAAGCTATTTTTCAAAAGTGCAAATTATAATTTAGATTTAAGATCTTTTGAAAATGGCTAAGTTCATAAATCGAGTTAACTTAAAACAATGGATCAATACGTTGTAAATGGATATTTAAAAAGAAATTAAAATTAGATGGATCAGTTGAGAAATACAAAGTTAGAATAGTAGCTAAAGGTTATAGACAAAAGAAAGAAATAGATTACTTTGACACATATTCCCCTATTACTAGAATCACCTCAATTATAGTTTTGATAGCGCTTGATTCAATTTTCAAAATGATGATACATCAAATGGATGTAAAAACAACTTTTCTTAATGGTGATTTAGATGAAGAAGTCTATATGGAACATCCTGATGGTTTTGTAGTACCTGAAACTGAAAATAAAGTTTGTAAACTAATAAAATCATTATATGGTCTTAAACATGAACTTAAACAATGGCATGGAAAATTTTCAAGACTATGATTATTGGTGGTTATAAGATTAACCAAGTTGAAAAATGTTTTTATTATAAATTTGATGAAAATATGTTTGGTGTTATTATATGTTTTTTTGTAGATGACATGCTTATTATGGTACTAACATAGAAAAATAATTGAGACAAAACACTATTAATGTTCTAATTTTGAAATGAAAGACTTGGGTGAAGCTAATATAATATTACGAAGAAAGCTTACAAAATTAGACAAAAGATATAAATTATCTCAAGAACATTTTGTTGAAAATTTAATGTAAAGTTTGAGATGTATGATTCCAAAGTTGTTTGTACTCCTCACGACTCTAATTTACACTTAAAGAAAAATGCTAGAAACAGTGTTTATCAATCTGATTATGTTAAAATAATTGGGTGTCTCATGTATCTGATGAATTGTTCAAGAACAGATATTACATATGCAGTTAATAGATTGAGTATATACACTCAAAATTCTAATAGAGAACATTGGATTGCACTGAATAGAATTTTAAGATATTTACGTGGAACTATAGATTTTTGTACTTACTATTGTGATTTTTAAACCGTACTTGAGGGTTATTGTGATGCTAACTGGATTTTTGATTCATATGAGATCAAGTCTACAAGTGGATTCATATTTACTATAGGAAAAAGTATTGTCTCTTGGAAATCAACAAAATAGACATGTATATCACGTTCTACAATGAAGTTAGAGTTTATTGCTCTCGATTTGGCAGGAATTGAGGCTAAGTGGATTAGAAATCTCTTACAAGATATACCGTTTTGGAAGAAGCACATGTCTTTTATATCGATACATTGTTATTGTAAAATTGCCATTGGTATAGTCAATAATGATAATTATTATTGAAAAAGTTGACACATGCAGGTGCGACATTGTTTAGTGAAACAATTGATTAAACATTGAATGATATCACTAAACTTTGTAAGGTTAGAGATGAATTTGACGGATCCTCTGACCAAACCACTAAGCTCGAGGCTAGGGAGAAATACATCGAGGGAGATGAGATTAATGTCTATAAACGAAACTGAGAATGATGGTAAGACAACCTAGTACATGAATTATTTCACGTATTGTAGGTTCATATGGGTAAGAACAATTCATTTGTCAGTTTGTGAGACACTATCCCAAATATTTATGAACAACCCATCCATATGGTGTAGGATAGTGAGTACTGTAGTGGAAGAGGATGACTTTAAACTCTTAATGAATCTATAGCTCATGCGTGAGTGGTGTATTTGACTACATTACACACTTGATAGATTTCACCTATGTGAGAATAGAGGTGGGGCCGCTTCTATGAAAGTTAGACAATCTTTCTAGAGTTCTCATGAGATGTAGGATCGACGAAGGCAGATAACTTTGGAAGAGAAATTATAGTGACAAATAAGTTCACTGAATCACGTCTGAAATGAGGTTAATAGAGGTTCTAATCTCACCAACATTTCTGTGAGTCTTTACTTATTTTTTCTAAAAACTAATTCATAGCCCAAAAGACACTAGTACTGATGCATTAATTTTTTGCGCTCTCGAGAACATATTGTTTAAATAATTTTGAAAAATGTGGGGATTATTGGATAAATATTAATATTAGTTATTTCTAAATTATTATTTTAATTTAATCATTCCCCACATTTTGAAAAATGTGGGGAATTAATTTTACAACGTTCAAAATAAGGATTTATGTATAATTATTTATCCCTTAAATTGTGTTACTGATTTACAAGTAACAACCTAAATCAAATCTTCAATTACCTTTACTAATCTATTAATTTGTGGGATTGATTTGTATTAATTGAGATCAATTAAGATTTTTAATTACCGTTACTAATCTTTTAATTTGTGTGATTGATTTACATTAATTGTGATCAATTAAGAAACTTTTTGTTAGTATATTTTTCTATTTATATACTAGAGGTAGAAAATATTACAAATATAGTTTTTTCAAAAGAACAATCCATATTCTCGAAAGCATCCTAAACTATTCTCCTATAAGCCTCGTTAAGTAGATTGCGGCATTAACGAGAAGATTTGTTAAATCTTGAGAGGGAGTGTCACTAACATCCTACCGCAACGAGTAACCTACTCGAGGAGGCGAAATCTCTCTTAAGATAGTGCCCAACACGCCTCAACTTAAATCCCGATATGTTTTTCATATATGTTTATTTAGTAACAATTGTTTGTGGAACTTAATTTGTTTCGGTCGTATTCATACAGATTTAATTTTTCTAATCCGAAACATCGACTCTAGAATTAAATCAAGGTTTCTTCCTTTTTAAAAAAAATTTCTCTTCAGGAAGGGACATGGGGGTTTATTTATGTATGTTAGACTGGGCCCGCAAACATGCAAATTGTCTACGTATCTTCTCTTTTGTATTTTTTTCACTAAGAAGAATCAGGTCTCCGTAGTTCATGCATTAGTTCTTTATCCATGTTACAAGTTATACAAAACTTGAGATTGGATTATGTTGAGATAAGATTCTTTAAAGGTAGAGCTTTAACTATTCTATGCATGTTTGATATTATACAAAATATATTTTAAGCGTATCAAGATTGCTTGGCGCAATGAACTCTCCGCGTTCTAGGTTAGATAAGAAGACAACTCCTCTATAGATGATTTTCTTAAGTAGGAAGGGTCCTTCCCTTTGGGGTTGAAACTTTCACTTAGTGATAGTTGCACCAAGCATTCTCATATTTTCTCAAGAATGGTCTTTATGTTCTTGGGGAAAGGGGTTTGATGAGATTCTTTTCCTCAAGAATCTTCATCACCTAACTTAATGGCATCCCTAGGTCATCAAAGACTCTAAGGGGTCTAAGTGTCTTTGGAGTTGTGGTTTTGGTAGGAGTGGTTGTTCCAACTTTAAGTACTGAAAACTTACATGGGCTCACCTTTTGAGGCGATTATTCCTTCCAGGAAATGGTTACCTGGTGCACTTCAATATTTTCCTTTCTCGGGAAACGACTCGGAGGTGTGGTAGCATTGACTTCTTTTCCCTCATTCCTTTTTTCTCAATAGCATCATCGAGATTATACCCCTTTTTAGCAATTTTTCATAGTCTGGAATGTTTTGATGGCGAATCCAACAAAATATCGTCCGTTAACATTTTCTAGGATCATATCGATTTGTCGTTATTCGCTCGAGAGGGAATCTATTTCCTCAGCAACAACTTTCCATATTACAATAAACACGTAGAATTTCTCATTTTCTCCCTAATTGATTATCTTCAACCTCTTTTTTGATCGTTTGAGGTTGAGATGCATTGAATAGCATTTTATGAACGTTGTAACTAGTTTTTATGTAATCTATAGATAGACTATGTTTTGATGGTGATACCAGCGAAAAGAAACATCATCATAGGGAAATAAGTGGAGAATAGTTGGTTCTCTGAGTCCCAATAGGGTCATTGAGGAGGCATACATTTTAAAAAGACAAATAATCTCTTTTTCCTATGTACTTAGATAGAGTTGTAAACTTTGACGCCTACTAGAATAACTGTTCGTTCGATAGTTTTCATAAGATCTTTCCATTCTTGATTTTATTTAGTTCTTTTGCCCTTAGCTTTCTTGTTTAGTCGGACTTGCATTTCTTCCTACAATTCTTGAACTTGAGACATCTAACGTTCATATCCTTTTAGCGGTGGTTGATCAGCCACTGTAATTTATTTTTCTTGTGATTCTAGGTGGTTGATTACTTCCTCATGTTGTACTAGAGTAGTTAGGTGGAGTCTTCGTAGTAAAAAGACTTCTTCTTGAGACTTTTGACTAGTAGGACGGGGTTAATTGGAGTGAATCAGGATTGCCTGGTAAGGAAATCGAGGAGAAGAGGGTATGGTTTGGGATTTAGACGAAATTTGTTGATTAACTGAACAAACAGTGATCAATGCAAGTTTCTCCGTTACATGTTATGAAGCCTCATTCATTTCATTGAAATCGGCTACTAAGATCCTTTCAGGTACAAAGGGTTATTCAATCATCTGATGGCGTATAAAAAGTCATTTTTTTGAATCTCTCTTTATGGGGGTCGTGTCGGCTTGTTGTAGTCATGGACTTTGTTAGGATCGGGGACGCCCTTGGAGGACCGGGGTGTTTCCGGTTTCAGGAAGGGTGGCCGCTTACACAATACACAACACTTTGGTGATAGTCCGGTTAGAGACTACAACCGTTCTCAGCACTTCGCAAACTGTCACAGACTCTTGAACCTAGTTCAATGGAGGAAATGTCTGTTTCAGTCTGAAGCAACGTATGCGACTTAGTTTTGATGAGATTAACAAGGAGTCGGTTAGATGGAGTGTATGAACCGGTTTTTGATTTAAGGAGTAAGATTATTTTGGTTTGTGGTTAGGTTAAATTAGTAAGCGGGAAATAAAGGAAATAACACGAGACAAGATTTTTTATGGATGTTCGGAGCAAACCCTCCTACGTCACCCCTTCTTCTCAGGTTATGAGAAGGATCTCCACTAACTTTCAAAGTTACAACCATTACACAGCCGGTCGAGCCTAACTCGCTACTCGCCGGTTACACCAACTCACTCTTGATGTAATACAATAACACAACACAATAATAACTTTCGGTAATGACACAACAGTTTTGGATCGCGCGTGAGATTTCTTTATCTCTCTAAGATTTTCGTAACTTGTTATTAATGAGGTCGCTTCGTCTTCCTTTTATAGTGAAGATGATCTCAATGGTCACTTTATTATCTCACCGTGGGATTGGTTAATTCAGAGTCACGCCGGTGCAGAGAGGTTGCTTGCACGTTTCACATTCCTCAACACTTGGCAAGCATGCAGACACTTCTCAGCAAAAGATGACGTAACCGGTTTGCAGATTCAACACGTGTCAAGCATGCACCCTCCGGCTGTCGAAGTCGGATCAGTAAATCATCATTGTTTTTCTCGCACGCTTCTGATCGGATCTTATCTTCTTTTATCTCTTCGAGACACGTCTATTTCGTCATATTACGTCATCTTTGTAGAGTTTAGTTTCCGGTTAATTCTTACACAATATAGTCCGGCTGGAATGTAGTTTTGTCTTTGCTAGCTGGTCTCTTGAGAATGTTAAACCGGTTCCTCTTGATCTTGACTTGATCACTTGGAGCTGGATTTCTTTGAAGCGGTTTATGAGGCTCCAGCCGGTTTGTACAATTCGATCTGTTCCTGCACATAGAAGTTAATAGTTGTTAGTTTTTCTGGCCGGTTCCAAAAATTAACTCTACTTAATTTTTCTATTAGACTTTTGCGAAGAGAAAGAGATGAGAGTTTGTAGATGTTACAAACTACAAATGCAATACATATACATAAAAAATGAATCCTAGAGAGTGAGAATCTCTTTTTGTGATTCAATAAACAAATATAGAGTTATTGTATTCACATACTCGCTTAGTTTGTTACAGACATGTGTCACGGGCAGAAACTCGGTCACCGAATATTCTCTCGTCCCGCGCGGCACTAGGCTAGATTGCCACAATCCTAGCTAGTCAGCCTCTTAAAATATACAAAAAGATGGAACAATTTGAGAGAGAAAGAGCTTGGAGAATATCTTGTTTATTGATTACAAGAGTGAGGTATTACAAGTGTTGAGTTCCGTTGATTCCTATGACCTAGACTTGTTTATATACATGTGGGAAGATCATTCTAGATCTTCCTTGTCCTAGACATTTCTAGACTCTTCTTTTATTAAACTAATCCTAAGAATTCCTAGAGGTTTCTAGAGAATTCTACTAGCACCTATACATGAGAACTCCTAGAGACTTCTAGAGAGTTCTCCACCTTACATACAAAAAGGAACTTCCTAGAGAATTCTAGAAAGTTCCATGACCCTATTTACAAAAGAGGAACTCCTAGAGAATTCTAGAGAGTTCCATAACATCATTCACAAAAGGGGAACTCCTAGAGAAATCTAGAGAGTTCCATGACCGACCAAAATCCAGGAACTCCTAGAGGATTCTAGATAGTTCCATACGTGACCACAACAATCCGGAATATTCTAGAAAATGCACCTTGTGGGCTTGCCATGTGCACCCCATACCAATGGGCCGTGACACATGTCTCTCTTTTTGATATTTTACAAAGAGAGTCTAAAAGGGAAAAAGTGCTTGACGGAGGTAACATCTTAGGTCTAGTTGTAGCATGTTCTGACACTAGAATCTTCTACTACTTCATTTTCCTAGACTTGTTCGTATTCTCATAAAATGCCCTCTATGTACTTCTTTCGCTTTGATAAGATATTCATTTGAAAGGAGTCATATCATTTTTTTCATGTATCCTACATAGGCCATGCAGTCGATTGTCCATGGTTGTAATAATAAGTAACCCATTCTAGACCTATAAGCATGATTTTTTAATTTTCATCCATGATGAATGTCATTTTCTTGATGGGGGTAACATGGGAGAATGTCCTAGATTTGGTCATTGCTCTGTATATGAAGTCTAGGAAAAGATTACTTCATTCTTCGATACTGAATAAAAGAAGGACATGATTTCATCAGGAAAGACTAGCGACAAATGTTTAAGTTTGTCGAGCAGTCAGATGTAAAGAATTAAGGTTTAGCCCCTTTGGCTCATGGTGGAAGATAAGCAAAAGTTGTTCAAGCCCATTACAGTTTTAGCCAGAATAACAACAGGGGTCTTCGTTTCCCCTTCGCATTTGGTATTACATCACGATGATTCTTGAAGAGGGTTTACCATTTGCTGGTGTTAATAAGAAGTGAGCTAGTAGGATCGTCATCGTTATTATGGATGATCCTAGAGTCAAATGAACTTCTCTATTCCTTATTTCCATCTTAGTCAAAGTATGGAGATCAATGTACATCCTTGCGAGGATGGTATTATGTTAGGATCGGGATCGCCGAAGGAGACTGAGGTCTCGCTAGGGTGAACGCTTACACAACACGCCGATTGATACTAACCAGGTTAGAGGTTAATATCGGTCTCAATACTACAAAAGTTGTCACAAATTCTTGAACCGAGTTCAAGTGCAGAACTGTTCGTTTCAACTTGTAGCAACACACACACACAAATTAGACAACAATAAAAGAATACGAATTAGAAGAAAAAAACAAGACATGATTTATAGATGTTGGGAGATAAATCTCTTACGTAACCCATTCTTCTCAAACGTTGAGAAGGATATTCACTTAGAATATTCATAACAGTTTACACGTGAAGTTCTAACACACACAGATTTGAACGCTTAAACAATATCTAACAAAATATGGTTCGAAGGTTCTTGTAGAGTTCTTACTTTGAAAGCTTCAAGCTTGTAAAATTTTAGCGTTCTCAAAGGTGTAAGATCAGGTGCTTCTTCCAGTTGAGCTCTTGTTACTTAAATATGGAATGTGAAAACGATCATATTCTTTGTCTTCAACGATTATATTTCCTTGATAGTACATCATTTATTTAATCTGATTGGTTGAGGATCTTTTGTAGTATAATAGGTACTTTGATAGATCAGCATGGTATTTAATGATGTTGATACTTTCCATGAAGAAGATCAATGGACAAATTTGTCTTTTACTAATTTGACTATCTGGAGTAGCATGATGGATACTGAAATGACAATCTAATCTTATATAGCAGACTTCTGCTTCTCAAAAGTGTTTCATCAGACTTGTATAAAAATTGCAATAGAGTAGTCTAATCATGTGCAGGCTCCTTACTGTAATTACCGGAAATGTTTTGTGATGTACTAAATTAAAAACTATTGATTGTGCTTAATGAAAGGTTAACTTATTATAAACTGGTTCTTCTTCTTGACTCAGGCAGGTTAAACTACTAAAATCAGATTACAGTTTCGCCTTTTAAGTTACCGTTGGATGTATAATATCAGTATTATGTATAACACCGAAACAAGGGAATAACCGGTTATTTAAAAGGCCGAAGATATAGCCGGACAAACTACTGAAACTAATTATTGATATAGTACTGAAGTTATGGAAAAACCGGTTAAGAATAGCCGAGCATAAAACCGAAAGTATTTACAGAAAATAAAGTCAATTGCGTAACCTTTTTACTACCGAAATGTAAGTACCGAAAATAAAACCGATTATATAATCGAGGATAATACCGGTTTTCTCAAATAGCCGAACATACAAATAGTCAAATATAAAACCGATCATAAAACTGATTTGCGCCATCTTTTTGCTACCAAAAAGATGAAGCCGAAGATAAAACCGATTAAATAACCGATCATAAAACCGATTTGCGTCGTCTTTTTACTTCCGAAAAGATAAAGCCAAAGATTAAACCGAATAAATAACTGATCATAAAATCGATTTGTGTCGTCTTTTGCTACCGTAATGATAAAGGCGAAGATAAAACCGATTAAATAACCGATCATAAAACCGATTTGTGCCGTCATTATATAGCCGATTATAAAACCGATTTCTTAAGTTTGTTTGCTTACTTTCCTTCATGGAAGTTTCGATTTTTCTTTATCTACAAAAATTTAACTTGGTTAGTTTTGTTTAGATAATTAATTTACTACTAATTAATTATCTAATTTATCTAATAATTTCTCCCTTTTTGATTATTTAATTTACTCAAAATTTGTAATCATTGGCCGATTAAGTTAATATTCAAAACTTCATTAATTTTGGAAAATGATGGTTTGATTTGATTTCTAGCAATTTCTCCCTTTTTTATATTTTTATTTAAAACTTTTTATCAAAACTAGCATTTGAAACATGTAAACATATTCATCAAATAGGAAATCCTGTTAAATAACGATAAGATAAGTTAGCAAAATAAACCAAGTGATTAGATTTCAGCGAGTTATGAAGTGAATATAAAGAAAAGTAGTGTTTAGTGTCTCCCTCTTTTAACTTCCGAGATCGTTTGAGAGAGTTCATCCTATATCCATCCTCGCATGAAGCTTCGATTGTCATCAGGATTTGCACTACTAGCTTCAGCAATGTGATCAACCGAGCTCCCTCCACCTTGTCGTAATCTCCGATAGGACCAAGCACTATGTGCGACTTCTTGTAGAGATATTTCCGGTTTAGGCTGGGAGGATAATGCGGTTATGCGTCTATGAGTCAATGGTACTTCTTCATATTCTTCTTCTTCTGGTATTTTGTTGTCTTCTAGTTTTTCAGTTTCTGATACTTCATCGATCGGTTTTGAGGATTCTACTTCAGCTTGCTTACCCTTCTTTCTTTTAATTGCTTTAGGTTTCTTGGTGGCAAGTTTCTTTGTGGTAGGAGCTCGCACGGTTGCATCGGTTCAATTGATTTCATTTTGGAGTTGTCGTGCAGCTTCTTATTTTTCCAATTTAGCTAGCTTAATTCTTTCATCCTCTTATTCCTGAAGCCGACGAGCAACCTCATCATCCCTCCGTAGCTTCTCAGTATCATCAACACTTTTAGATTTCACCAGTTCGTAAAGTTGGGAAGATACAAGTTCAACACCAGTTAATATTTTGGAGACAACAGGCTTCATCTCATTCAGTTCCTCTCTTAGTTCCCGCCATACTCCCTCAACTTCTTGCCTTAGTCTTTGTTCAAAACCTGTTACATCCTCCCTAAGTCTCGCCTCAATTGAATTAGGTCTTGACTTTGCAATATTTGCCTTCCATCCATATTGGTGATACGAGCCATGACAGTCGCTTGCAGGGAAGCAAATGCATTCATAAGAGTCTATACAGTGTCCATCCTTGGATTATCTTTACAGTTAGAGTGTGTTGAACCAGGAGCACACGATTGTATGGGTAGAGCACCGTGAGAGGTTATTTCCATGGACCGTTCCGTGTAGTCCAGTTTTTCAATGATGTCACCCTTTACTTCATTGTTACTTTCAGAGGACCCACCCAATGTAGATTTAGTAGTTTTCTTTTTGGAAAATGTAGGGTCAGAGTTGGCAGTATCTTAATCATCCCCATAATCTTCTTCATTGGACGGAATTCCCAACATACCAGATTCAGTTGTGGAATTAAAGAGATTTTGTAGGGTGTGAGCTTTAATAATCTCAACATGGTGCTCATATTCTTCTTTTCCACATCCCAGATTTGTTTCTTTAAAACATGGGCCCTTGACATCGTAGTCGTCAGATGTTTCTTTTTCTTCAGATGGAGTCCAGACAGGTTTGGAGCACTGACCTGTTTCAAATTGTGGCCGCGTGATTTCGATGCCTTGAGATTTACGCGGAGGAAGTATAGGCCCATCTTGAATCAACACATATACTTCTTCAAATTTTGAGATGGTTACCTGATAGTTCTCCATGGAAACTTTCAGTAGAGACAAGACTCTCTTATCGGTTTCGATTACCCCCTATATTAGATTCATCTTTCCTTCATTTTTGTCGATAATTGGGAGACAAATTTTTCTTTTGGCTGTTGCTTCCACAAAATTGCTTCTTGACAAGGCCTCAGCTATTGAAGAGATTTTCGTTAAAGTGAACATCACATCTTCTAGATTCAGGCTACAAACCATTTATTGTCATTTGATACCTCCAGAAAGGCATCCCTAAAACTCGTCTCTAGTTTGGTATGTGCCCATGTATAGAAATGATCGATGGACTTTCCTGCCTTATTGTTCACTTTCTTAAGGATATTGTTAACAATTTCCTCAACTTCTGCCTCAATATTTTGGATAGGTTCGTAAATGACTTTGATCGTTGGGATGGGTATATTTGACGTGTTGATCGGAACCTTCTCCTGGTTCCCGTGACCCTCATGATCTGAATCGGCAGTGACCTTCTCTAGCTCAATAGTTTCATCAGCAACCTTTTCTGGATCGGTTTCAGTGATATGTCCTTTTTTATCAACAATAATTGTCCGATCGGTTTCATCCATCCGATCGTTTTCACCAACAACTTGTTCAATAATATTGGACACTACCAATTGAGCCTCAAGAGCCACAGGCTCAATCGCAGTGTCATGAAGTACAGATACTTCCTTCTGTGGTTGAATAACAACAACATCATAAAATTTAGGTGGAGTTGTGATGTTTACCTTTTGAGGAGTTGTCGGTTTAGAAGACGAGATCTCCTTTATCTTTTTCTATTTTGTCTTAGTTAGACTAAGAGCGCTGGGAGTGGCTTTGGCATTAGTTTGAAGTTATATTGTTGATTCAGAATGAGTTTCTAAAGGGGGGAGTTTGGAACCGGTGTTTGTGTCTTCATTGGCGGCTCTTGCTTCAGCCGGTTTTTGAACAGGGGCTTCGAGACTGAGCCTTTAGCCTTACTAACTCGAACAAAATATCTTCCCATGCTCGCGGCAGTAAGTGTGTTGCTTAGAGGAAGAGGGGTACCTGGGCCCTCAAGAACGTTCAAATGAGTCATAATTCAGCCGATCTACATGGTATATGCTCAGTTTTTGTTGGAATCAGGGGTCTCCATTTCGCACAAAATGTTGAACATGATACGCCCCCAGTTGATTTGATCTTCTCTCACGATGGCGCCCATCATGTCAAATTTGGATCTTATGAGGGTATCAAAATTTTCTCTCTTCCCTTAGAGAGCTTTGGATGTGATATCGCATATAACGCGATATTCGCATTTTAAGGATTTTTTCTTCCTAGTGAATTGTACAGGAAGATTTGTGTCGGAAAATTGCATCTGAAGCTGATAAGTGAAAGTGTGAGAAAGTTCCTTCTCTAAGTCTCGACCGCTCGTCGGAAGGTTCAGAACATCGGAGAAGATGCTTTCGGTGATCGTGAACTCAACATCGTTAACTTTGGCATGTCGAAGAACTTATTCACCGCCTCTAGATAATATACTGTCGGTTTTTCTAAGAAACTCCTCAGGCCTGATTCCTCGATGGACTTCATTAGATCTTGCATTTCAATCAATCCTCCACTATAGATGCCATCAAAAACTACATGCAGAAATTGGTTAAATAGGGCATTATCGTTTCCCATGGTAGATTTAGTGAAAAATAAAGAAGATAGAATAGATGAATTCTAGAGAGAAGAGAGAGCAAGGGATTTCGAAGGTTCTTTTGCAAATGAGGGAAATGATCCAAAAAATTGGCGTTCCATCCTTTTTAAAAGAGAGTTTTGCCGGTTGTTTCACTAATGAGTACTTAACCGTCACATTTGATCGTGTTGCCCCACATTCCCCCAAAAGAGGCAAAATTGGCGCCTTGATTGCAAATATGTATTTTCCTGAGGTAAGAGTGGTCGTTATTAATGATTAGTTTTTAAATACTTATATTAAATGTGGTTTATTAAGTAACCGTTTTTAAGCACAAGTATTTAATATATTTAATTACTTTATTAGTTAATAAATATGTAATATATATATTAAATGCAAATTAGATAATATAATTCCGATTCAACATACTAGACCGGTATTTGGACAAAATAACTGGTTTTCCATGAACACTTAGACTAGAATATGAAAAGTTTAACCATCCTAATTTCTATCCCTTTTTCCTTCCGCTGCCTCTATCCTATGGATCTAGCTTGCGATCTTTTCTTTGGTCAGAATATTGTATGGTCTGATGAAGGTTCCCAGTCTGAGATTGGCGTTGCGAGAAAGAAGAAGTTTGCTGATGTGAGGAATGTAACCGATCATTGGTCAAGAAGAGGAGCTCATTTTCTTTAGGTTCTCGAAAATGAATTGAGACCAGTTGATTGGGGTGCTAATTACGATGGTATTCATCATTTCGAAGATCTTTTTGGTGTAGCTGTGAGTGGATTCTTTTGCCAGAACGTTTTTGCCGACTATGCCGCCTTGATTTGAGTCCATGAGTTTTTACTGGAACCTCAGAGATTGAGAAGAGAAAATCCGTCTCTTGGATGAAATCTGAAAAGCCTTCGATGGGTAGATCAAAGAATTTACCAAAATCTTCATCTCTTATGGTGATATATTCACCTCTCACTCTTGAGATAATTGAATGGTTGATGATTTTGGCATTGGCGAAAAATTCGATGACCTGTTCTTTAAGGATCCTTCGGGATCCTTCAAGAAATTTCCTCAGACTGGAAGTAGCTAGAGGTTCAAACATGGTTTCATGGATTTCATTATCTTCGACAGTTAAAACTGATTCAAAATCCACAATGAGACAAGTACGGGCGGATGCTAGACTCATTTTTGGAGAATAGAAATGAAGAGAGGAAGTTTAGATTTCGGATAGATCTGATGAGGGCTCGTTGTGATTTAGTCTTTGATAATTCCCCCTTAAATAGACTTAAGAACCGATTGGGGGTTATCCAAAGGGTTCTAGCATTTATGATGGTTATTAAAAAGAAATAACCTTTTACATTATTCGAGAAAACGTCTTTTGAGTGATAGATCTTGTGAAGCACCTTTTTTAGAGAATATTTACAAAAGCTTCATAAGAAGTAACTGACCTGAAAAGCCGAAAAAGTTGGTTTTGTGAGAAGCATGAGCTTCTCCCTGAGAGCATGACTAGTTTTTGTGAAGATAGAGTTGTATTGAAATATCGATATCATTATTTTAATAGATCATTCTAATAAAGCCACAATTTTCATTAATACTTGTGAAAGAAGGATAATAGATGACATTGCAAGACCGATTCATGAAACAAAATGATAGGTTAGTTTTTCAAAAGAAATTGTTTGCTAGAGACATTGATCTAATATGACTTGCTCGAGGATCCAAGTGTTAGTTCTTTTATAACTCTTTCTATTTTCAATCGGTCAATATGAGCCTGTATACTTTCCTTGGTGAGAAGTTGGGATGGGTGAAGGGTGATTCCACGACTAAGAAAGATGTCGATATCAAAGAGTAGACCGCATAGCTGGGGGCATACCCAGTCATCATCTTTTTCGAAAAGATCATTTTCTTTAGATTCTCGAAGATGATCTTTGACTAGTTGACAAAGGTCCCTTCTGTGATGGCAACCATCATTTCAAAAGTTCTTTGGGAATAATAATTAGTAGATTCCTTGGTAAAAATATTTTTACCAATGATTTTACTAAGAATCTGATATTAAGTGTGTATGAGAGTTTTAGCTCCATATGTTTTGACTAGGTTAAAGAGTTAGAGAAATGATGACGCATCTCATCACATTGATTACTTCATTAGAGAATGAGAGATCAGAAAAGCCTTCAGTAGGAAGCTCCCAGCTTCGTGCGAAATCCATCTCACTGAGAATGAATTGATGACCTCAAATTGTAGCGAGGATAAGGTCCTCACGGATTACTTTTGTAGTGCTAAAGAATTCGAGAGTAACTTCGTTATTTATGAAATAACGATCCTCAAGAAAAGGTCTTAGACCTGTTGCTTTAAGGGATCTAAACATTGCGGAGACTTCATTGTCTTCACAGGATAGGATTAAGTCGAAGTCTACTAAGAGGGTGTTGTTTGAGAGAGTGAGATTCATCTTTTGTTTGAGATGGAGTTTTTCAAGTATTTTTCAGTGGTTTGATTCTTAAAATATCAGTATTATATAGAAAAAACAGGGGAGTTTGGCCCATTGAAATATGTCTTTGATACTTTTTGAGAAGAAAGGGATTGCATCTAAGATTTAGAATGGTAAAAGAAGGAAGATATTTATTTCATTTTCAAGAAGATGATATTTTAGTGAAATGTAAGTCCTCCTTTTTGAACAATGATAGACATAGGTCTTCACATTGTTTGAGAAATGATTATTTTCTTTTCATAAGGGATACGTTCTGAAGGATATTTATAAACGCTAGTTAGATGTCTCATCTTGAAAGAGAAATGAGACTACCAAAATTTCTATGTAAAGAACTGGTCGGTTGTCCATAAAATTTTCTTTATTGCGATCGATTATTTGATCCTGAAGAAAAACTGCTTCTGCGTATGGCCGGAAATCTTACTGGCCGGTAATTATTCAATCAGAAATAACCGATCGGTTTTACCGATTTTACTTAAGCGGTTCGGTTTTACATTTATTTTCGGTAGAATGATTTTACCGGTTTCAAGAGGAGACAACCATCCGGTTTTATCTGTCTGAGGTCTTTTTCCTTATAGATTTATGCACATAAAGAGTGAGTGTAAGTGTTCGATCGATTTTTAAGAAAATGCCGAAATTTAAAAAGTCGACCGGTTTTATGAAAATACCAAAATCATGTTTTTTTATTTATATTAAAGTGACATGTTTGAGAAGCGATAGCATCTCCTTGGGATCATGCCTAGTTTTTCATGAATGCAAATATCAAAATGTTCTTTTTGTGAGTAGGTTTCTCCCTTTATGCATGCCAGTATTTTAAGAAATAATTTGACTACTATCAGCAATACCCAAAATAGTTCTGAAATATGAATACTTAGCTTCCTATAGTGGTTTAGTGAAGATATCGACTACTTTTTGCTCAGTTGAAACGTATTCTAGCCGAATGTGCTTCTGATGCACGTGTTCTCGAATAAAATGATGTCTGATATCAATTTTATTTGTTCTTGAGTGCAACACCGGATTATATGTGATCGCAATAGCACTTGTGTTGTCGCAGAAAATTGGAGATTTCTCAGATATAATACCGAAGTCCCGTAGTTGTTGTTGGATCCAAAGGAGTTGAGAACAACAGCTGCCAACTGCAAGATACTCTGCCTCTACCGTTGAGGTTAAAATTGATGTATGTATCTTGTTGTACTAGGAAACAAGTCTATCCTCTAAGAACTGACATGTTCCGCTGGTGCTCTTTTTGTCTATTTTGCATCCTGCATAATCTATATCAGAGTAGCTCGTTAAATTGAAACTGGAATCCTTCGGATACCACAGTCCCATATCTTGAGTTCCCTTAAGATATTTCAATATTCGTTTGACAGCAGTTTAATGAGATTGTTTAAGATTAGCCTGTAATCTCCCACATACTCCGACTACAAAGAGGATATCCGATCGGTTTGTTGTAAAGTATAGAAGGGATCCAATTATTCCACGATGTGCTGTTATGTCGACGCTTTGACCATCTTCATCCTTATCTAATTTGATTGAGGAGCTCATTAGGGTTGAGGTAGTGGAACAACTTTCCATACTAAATTTCTTTAGTAATTCTTTCGTGTACTTTTCCTAATTTATGAACGTTCCTCCTTCAATCTGTCGAACTTGAAGACCTAAGAAGAAACTCAATTCTCCCGTCATAAACTTGTCAGTCATCATTTTAGAGAATTTATCACATAACTTTAGATTCGTTGAACCGAAAATAATGTCATCTACATTTATCTGTACAAGTAATATGTGCTCATTTTTCTTAAACTTGGATCATGTTTTGTGTACAGATCCTATGGTGAAATCGTGATTAACCAAAAATTTGTGAGAGTATTGTACCATGCTCTAGGAGCTTGTTTACGACCATAAAGTGCCTTATCTAATCTATAGACATGACTAATTAGAGAAGGATTTTTGAAACCAGGAGTTTGTTCAACGTATACATCTTCACTTAATTCTCCATTTAGGAAAGCACTTTTGACATTCATTTGAAATACTTTTAAATTTTTGAATGCATCAAATGCAAGAAAGATCCTAATGACCTCTAGTCTGGCAAGAGAAGCAAATAATTCTTCAAAATCAATGCCTTCTTCCTATTTATATCCTTGGGCCATTAGTCTAGCCTTGTTCCTCGTAACCAAACCATTCTAATTGAGTTTATTTCGAAAAGCCCATCTAGTTCCAATGACAAATTGATTAGTTGGTCTTGAAACTAGATGCCAGACTTTGTTTCTCTTAAACTGGTTTAATTCCTCTTGCATTGATAAGATACAAATGGGATCCAACAATGTTTCATCCACCTTTTTCGGTTCAATCTGTGAGATAAATGTGGAGTTTGCATATTCTTCTAAAAGTTGATACCTTGTTCTGATGGGTGCGGAGGAGTTCCCTATAATTAGCTCAAGAGGATGTTTTCTGTTCCATTTAAGATTCGGTCCTGAAATACCTTCAAACTGACCGATTATTTGATCAAGGTTAGACAGACTGTTAGGCTGAATAGTTATAGGCAGACCGGTTTCCTCAGCAGTTTCTGATGTGTCAACTTACTGCTGTAAAACAACTTGATCTTATTGAGCTTTAGCATCATTAACTGTTTGATCATAAATGAATCTTTGGTATACATGAACCACATCTTCACTATTAGATTGAATATTTATGTTTTCCAATCTGTTATGTACATCAATGGATGAAGAAGTATTATTTTCAACGGATTCATCAAATACGACATGAGATGATTCTTCAACAGTAAGAGTCATATTGTTGTATACTCTATATTCTTTACTAACTTCAGAATAACCTAACATGATATCAACATCTGATTTAACGTCGAAAACATTCAAATAATTTTTACCATTGTTATAGATGTAACACTTACAGCCAAAGATCCTAAAATACCGGATATTAAGAACTTTGTCATGGTATACTTAAAAAGGCGTCTTGTTTAGACGCTTTTTTTTTATCATGGATCAGTTTGTAGTATAACATGCAGTATTGATAGATTCTGCCCAAAGCTTTTGAACAACACCTGAATCGGCTATCATGGATCTTGTAGCTTCCTTGAGGGTTCGTTTTCTCCTCTCATATAGTCCATTTTGTTGAGGAGTTCTAGCACTAGAAAACTCGTGTCTAATACTGATTTCCTCAAGAAATGAAGTTAAAGTGCTATAAATAAACTCAGTACCTCTATCACTTCGAATTTTGTTAACACGTAGATATTTTCATTTTGTACTCTTTTGAGCATCTTCATCAGATTTGGAGTAGCTTGATGTTTAGAAACTAAGAGTATAACCTAAGTATATCTAGAATAGTCATCAATAATTACCATAGTATAATGCATTCCTCCTAGACAAGTTACCCTAACTGGTCCGGAGAGATCCATGTGAAGTAGTTCTATGCATCTGCAGGATTGAGTGTTTCCTTTACTTATAAAAGTAGATTTAATTTGTTTTCCTATTTGACATGCAGAACATACTTTATCTTTTGAAATCTTCATATTAGGTATACCTTGAACTAGTTCCTTAGTACAAATATAATTGATTGGTTTAAAGTTCAAGTGATTTAATCTTTTATGTCAAAACCAGTTTTGATCATTTTTAGCAATCATGCAAACAGAATTAGGACTTTTAACTTTCCAATCTACTTTATAAATATTTCCTATCCTATTTTCTGTCAATAATGTACTGCCCTGTTAATTTTTAACTAAACATGCTTGTTTGTGAAATTCGACCGTGTATCATATATCACACATTTGACTAATACTTAGCAGGTAAAAGCATAAATTCTCAACAAGTAGCACATCATTTATGGTTAAGTTGCCATTGACAATCTTACCATTTTCCACAGATTTACCCTTAGAGTTATTACCGAAGATGATCTTTGAACCGGATTCTTTCAGAATGTCAGTCAACAACTTGTCGTTTCTTGTTATATGCCTAGAGAATCTGTAGTCCAAGTACTATTCCGAGTTCTTCAAGTGTTTGATATGTTTGACCTGCAAAATATAACTATTTACACATTTTTGGTACCCACATTTAGCTGGGTCCACGGGTAATTAGTCCCTTATGAATCCATACTCGAATTAAGTGAATAATTCTCCCTGTAACTGTCTTAATAGTTATACCGGTGTCAGGCTTGACATCTCTCCGTCTGCTTATGAATACCACATTGTGTCGTGGTAGTGATCTTTGATGAATCCTATTTAACTTTATATCATGTTCTTGCCTAACCGGTCGTTTGACTTTCCTTCTCTCAGGTTTAAGCCATCCTGATGTGTCGGTTGGTCATACATATGTTATTTCCTTTTCCAGTTTTGAATCGTGACTTGTTTTATTGTCGGTTGATGTACTCTTTACGAAGTTTATAAATGACAACTTGTCTTTACTAAATCTCAACTCTTTGCAGTTACAAGATTTAGACTTATCTTGATTTCTATTGTCATAGCCTAGGCCAAACTTGCAATTATAGGGTCTTTAATGACTCATCATTCGGCTCACAACATTTCCAGATCTATACCAGCAGCAATCACGTATTTTATTCTTTCATTTTCTTCTATCAACGATTGGACTGTCTCCTTGAGTTTCTCATTCAAAGAGGATAGTTCAATCGTTCCACCAGCTTGAGCATTTAATTGAGTTGGTAAAAGGTTGGATAGGTTCCTGTAATCAATGACCATATCATTGAGTATAGTAATCAAATCCTATTAGGTGAAGTCGAATACCTTTTCTTCATTAGCTATAAGACATCTGATTCCTTCATTGTTATTGTCTGAATTGCTATGTGCCCACTGGATTCCACCATCATCGGTTATTAAGGATTTTTGGATCTATTTTTCTTGACTATTTGACTGATGATCTTCCCTTTTATTCTGATCGTTCGACTTTCTGTCGTCTCTTCGTGTCTTCCTGCACTCCGACCTGTAGTAACGTAGAGCATAATAATTAAAACAACGAATGTTTGCATTGTTACCGTTAGAGTATGATAGGATCGACTTTATCGATAGAGACGGGGGTCTGACTATTGATGAAGGCGTATGAAAAAAGGTTTGAAAGATTTCCTGTTAGGGATTTAATTCGCTCTCTATTCTATGCAAACTCTTGTAAACAATTGAAACAGATTCAAGGCAGAATTGTTTACTTGGGTTTGAAGCACAAGATGAATGATGAAAAGATGACAGAAATGAAAGAACACAACAATTTGTTTATAGATGTTCGTAGAAACTCTCCTACGTCACCCCTTCTTCCAACCATCGGAAGGATTCACTATAGTATGATTAGAATCAAATATGGTTTACACACACTTAGCTCACTATTGAACAGAACACCTTCTGTTCAATTCATAAGATGAAAAATATCACTCAGCTAATAGTGTTTTTTATTCTAGCTCTCTCTTGATTAACACACAGTACAATCAGGAAAGCAGTTTCACAGTTTGAATATTCAAAGGCTTGAATTCAGTAAGCAAGATGATCGAATGATTTCTCTCTCAGTATGCGTTCGATCGATTGGGCCGATTGTCCGTTGTCCATGAGATTTGATAAATACTAGGCAGAGACTAACGGTCGAATCTTTAGAATGATACGTGGCACTCTTCCATTGGAAAGCCTCCATAGTAAACAACAGGATCTGAGCACAAGGATCGTGGCCGTACAACAACTGGTAGTGCGCCGAATATTCCATCAGGGATGTACCTGCAAAACAAGTAATGTGAGGAAAATTCTCTTACGTGGAATTCTTTGGTTGGTTGCATATAGTTGTCGTACTAATCTTCACTAGAAAGTGGAGCAGGAGTAGAGTACAGCTATAGCACGTGGGTAGGCAGGTGCTAGCTTCAAGCATACTGCTTAAGCTGAGCATTAGACGTATTTCAGTAGGACGACTTCATCTAATGAAATCAAACATCCCCATCTAAGAACAGAATCCATCAGACCGCCTGGTCTAATGGGATTAGACTTACGTCTAATTACAATCACTTTAGACTTGTCTGAAGGCGTTAGACTTACGTCTAACCTTCACTAATTAGACTACACGTCTAATTATTCACTTAACCATTAGACTGCATGTCTAACTCCACTGAGTTAGATTGCAAGTCTAATTCGGTTCTACTTCAGACTTGTCTAAAGGAGTTAGACTTACGTCTAACCTTCACTAATTAGACTACACGTCTAACTCCACTAAGTTAGACTACACGTCTAATTTCGGTTCTACTTCAGACTTGTTTGAAGGAGTTAGACTTACGTCTAACCTTCACTAATTCGACAACATGTCTAATTATTCACTAACCATTAGACTGCACGTCTAACTCCACTGAGTTAGACTACACGTCTAATTCTGGTTCTACTTCATACTTGTCTGAAGGAGTTAGACTTACGTCTAACCTACACTAATTAGACTACACGTCTAACTATTCACTAACCATTAGACTGCACGTCTAACTCCACTGAGTTAGACTGCACGTCTAATTCCGGTTCTACTTCAAACTTGTCTGAAGGAGTTAGGCTTACGTCTAACCTTAACAATCCAATAGACTGCACGTCTAACTCCACTGAGTTAGACAGCACGTCTAATTCTGCATACATTAGACTGCACGTCTAACTCCATTGAGTTAGACTGCACGTCTAACTCCACTAAGTTAGACTGCACGTCTAATTCCGTATACATTAGACTGCACGTCTAACTCCACTAAGTTAAATTGCATGTCTAATTCCGTATACATTAGACTGCACGTCTAACTCCACTAAATTAGATTGCACGTCTAATTTCCAATACATTAGACTGCACGTCTAATTGTATGATCTATTAGACGACACGTCTAACTCCACGAGTTAGACTGCACGTTTAATTACAGAATTCATTAGACTGCTCGTCTAACTCCACTAAGTTAGACTGCACATCTAATTTTGTGCATCTAATGTCAAATCGGTCTAATGAGACTCATTAGAATCAAGTCTCATGAAATATGATTTTCGATACACCTGCATCAAAGCGCATAAATCATTTCATTATCAAAATTTCAATAGTCAAACTATTTGAATACATAGTCAAAATAATTTGACCCAACAATTTCCCCATTTTTAATGATGAAATTAAAAACCTGCATAAATATACCAAAATATGCATTCATCATATAAATAAACAAACCTTGTTCACTTACATCATACTTCACAAATTTCCAAGACCAATATTAAAAACATCATTAAAGAAACATTGTTCGAGAAACTTAGACAGAGTAAGAGAAAAGAAATTATAGTTCTTCCCTTTTAACTAGAGGGACTCATGTCTTGACCAGATAACATATTCAAAAACTGAGGGAGAATGCGACTACCACGACCGCTTCCACTTGATCTACCACCACGATCACCTCCACTGGCACGGCCTCTTTGATCAAACCCAAATTGCCTACCACGGCCACCACCACTACTTCGGCCTCCACGATCACCACTGCTTCGACCTCCGCCTCTTTTAGTTGGCCTAGGGTTTTCATCGTTACTTGGAGCTCGTCTAGATCTAGTGCCGGTTGACACATCGTCACTTCTTCTACTTGACTCACCTTTAGTGATTCGAGGTTGATCCCTATCAGCATCAGCTTTAGCATTCTCCTTTGCTTGAAACTTCCTTGCAATAGAGTCAACAAATTCATGTCGTTCGCCATCTGTTCTTCTTAAACAAACTTGAATTTCCACCATCTAATTCTTCACCAGGCTGAATTCATCCATAGTATCCCTATGACGGTCATCATTGATGTGACTTTCAAGGTCCATCATTTCAGAATGACGGCTGTAAAGCTTCTTTTCAAACTTGGAGAAGTTTAAATTTGAGACATGAGTCTCATACGTGTTTTTCTTCAGAGTGTTGTCCAATTCAGTAAGAACTTTGATAACTTCGGCAAAATCCTTTCTTTCTTCTTCCTGGGTGTTCAAGGCCTTTAACATGCTCTTCTGAAGAGATGAGAGCACAAAAATCATAGACCTTAAAAACTTGTTACCTTCATCATAGGATTCTTCATTTGATGAATTCTCTTGAGACTCTGTTGCCATACTCTCAAAAGGTTTTGCTCCAGAGCAATTAGCGCCATGAACATATCGGGTAGCCACCGAGACGTAATTATCCATGATGTCATCCAGCCTCTTCAACACTTTCACTTCCACCTTAGACCCTTTCTCAACAGGGTTAAAATTAGCCTTTCTGGCTTAAAGAATTGGGAAAAGTGCTCTTCCACATAAGCACGCTTCAACAAGATCTTTTCTCTTCAGAGCTTCAGCCACCTCTGAAGTTTTAGCCCACTTGAGAACTTTCTTCTCATTGTCTACTCTCTTCTTCCATTCTCGAGTTATTGCAGAATTTGATAGGGTTTCATTGTACTTGGAAGACAATCTTTCTAGGGACCATGATTCAAAAATTTCCAATTTTTCAGCCGCAATAGCTTTGACTTGATCTAACACGAGGTCAACAATGCTTGTTGCCTCCGATACTTCTTCAATATCTTGAAACAACCTCGACGGGTTTCAATATCTTTACCTTTTCCAACAACCTCGAGGGGTTTTGGAGCTGGTCTGGATTCACTGAAGACAATTCCACTTGAAATCCTTGCGGAACGCATCAATTCGTACTCCGATTGGGGTTTCTTACACAGCTCGGCAGGGAACTCTACAAGAGTGACCTTCCCGACCACTAAAGAATCTCTTTTAGAAGATTTACCTTGTTCTAGTTGAGCACTTTCTGTAGCACCAACGACTACTTGATCGGGTTGAACAACAGGAGACTCAATCCTGTTAGCATTTTCATTGTTTGGACCAGCTGACTCAACAGCGGGCCCTTCAGCAGTTTCATTCAACGGAGTAAAAACAGATTCATCTTGTTCCACAATAGGAACATTAAACTTAGGCACATCGGCCACAGGTTTAGAAGAGGACGTTACCTTCATTGATTTAGACGCGCGGGCGCCTTTGACTTCTTTTCCTTCAAAACGCTAGATCTCGAGGGCTTTCTCAGAATGGTTGCCACAGTAGACAAAGAGGACATAGGAGTTGCAGCAAGTATGCATGGACCTTGCCTTAACCTTGAATCGACTGATTTAGAGTCCTTTTTATTGGAGCTTTTCTGACTGGAGGAACTGGCCTCCGATTCATTCTCTGTCCTTGATCTCTTTGCCCCCGTTTACATAATGGAAGTAGATGGCTTTCTGGATCGAGTAGAGGGCTTACCACCTGTCTGATAACTAGACGCACCAGAAACAGATTCCATGTTGTTCTTCATTCTCATCAAGGTGCTAGCAACAGTAAGGACATAGAATACCCTGGTTGATATGCTCAGGTTCACCCATAGGAACCCCCAAATGCTCCATCAATCGACTCAGTTGAGCCGCATACAATATGCTTTCCTTGTTTGACTGGCAGATAGAAAAGCATAGGTTTTGGAAAAGGGTAGATGCCCAGTTTACCTGGATTCCTTTTGAGATCTCGCACATATAGTCAAAATGGTCTTGACTATAGAGTTGAAAGGAACCAGATTTCCCTTGAAGTGCTTTAGCTACCACATTGTTCAGCAAAATGAAGTGGGGTTTGAGGACCTTCTTGTTTCCATTAACATGGATCATCGAGCTATCAACAGAAAAGGCCTTCTTCATCTCTTGCATGATATCAGAAGAAAGAATCATGTTGAAAGTGTGCCCCTCTATCGGAAGTTCAAAGAACTCCGCATATACAGTTTGGTCGAAAGAAATTTCCACGCCGTTGACGGTTGCTACGATGGATTCTCCCACCATAGTTGTAGATTTGAAGAACTCGCGAACTTCTTTTTCATAGAATATGAAAGGACCACCGAGATACTTCCTCAAACCAGAATACTCTAGGGTTCTGAACATATCCACCACTTCCGGTTGATCGAAAGTGTAGACCGATGGAAAATCCACTTGCAATGTACAATGACCTAGAGTGATTTTCTTGTTCACCATTTTTGAAGGAATATGAACAGACACAAGATTTCAGAGAGATTTAGAGAGAGAAATGCAAAGAAAACTAGGGTTCTTAAGGATTTCGAGAGATTAAAAGCTTTTGATAGGATCGGCTTTATCGATAGAGACTGTGGTCTGGCTAATGATGAAGGCTTATGAAAAACGGTTTGAAAGAAATCCTGTTAGGGATTTAATTCGCTTTTTATTCTACGCAAACTTGTGTAAACACTTGAAACAGATTCAAGGCGGAATTATTTACTTGGGTTTGAAGCACAAGATGAAATATGAAAAGATGATAGAAAAGAAGAACACAACAATTTGTTTATGGATGTTCGGAGAAATTCTCCTACATCACCCCTTCTTCCAACCACCGGAAGGATTCACTATAAGATGATTAGAATCAAATACAGTTTACACACATACTTAGCTCACTATTGAACATAACACTATCTGTTCAATTACAAGATGAAGAATATCACTCAGCTAAAGGTGTTTTGATTCTAGCTCTCTCTCTCGATTCACATAGTACAATCAGAAAGAAGCTTCACAGAATAAGTTCAGTAAGTAAGATGATTGAGTAGTTTCTCTCTCTGCAAAATCAGATTGCTTGTTCGTTCGACTTGTTAAGGAAAATTGTAAAATCTAGTAAGTTCCAGTCCTTCATCCTTTGTCCTTGAGATTTGTTAAATACTGAGCAGGAGCTAACGGTCGAATCTTCAAGAATGATATGTGGCACTCTTCCATTGGAAGCCTCCATTATACACAGCAGGTTTTGAGCACAAGGATCATGGTCGTACATCACTGGTAGTGCGCCTAATATTCCATCAGGGATGTACCTGCAAAACAAGTAATTTGAGGAAAATTCTCTTACGTGGCATTTCTTGATTGGATGCGTATAGCTGCTGTACTAATCTTCACAAGAAAGTGGAGCAGGAGTAGGGTACAGCTATAGCACGTGGGTAGGAGAAATGCTAGATTTAAGCGTACTGCTAAAACTAAGCATTAGGCGTATTTTAGTTAGACGGATTGTAAAAATAAGTCCAATGAAATAAGTCAACTCCTTCTAACAGGAAAACGTATATTAGACCACCTGGTCTAATAGAATTAGACTCGCGTCTAATTACAATAACCATTAGACTGCACGTCTAACTCCACTAAGTTAGACTGCACGTCTAATTTCGGTTCTACCTCAGACTGGTCTGAAGGAGTTAGACTCACGTCTAAGTTTCATTAATTGGACCACACGTATAAATATTTAATAACCATTAGACTGCACGTCTAACTGCACTGAGTTAGACTGCACGTCTAATTTCGGTTTTACCTCAAACTTGTCTGAAGGAGTTAGACTCACGTCTAACTTTCATTAATTAGACCACACGTCTAATTATTCAATAACCATTAGAGTACACGTCTAACTCCACTGAGTTAGACTGCACGTCTAATTCCGGTTCTACCTCAGACTTGTCTGAAGGAGTTAGACGCATGTCTCTCTTTCACATTCCATTAGACTGCACGTCTAACTTCATTAAGTCAGACTGCACGTTTAATTCCGCATAAATTAGACTACCCGTCTAATTACAAATATATTAGACTAAACACGTCTAGCTCCGATGAGTTAGAATATACGTCTAATTCCGAATATCAATTAAACTACCCGTCTAATTATAAACATATTAGACTTTCGTCTAATTCCGTGCATTCATTAGACTTACGTCTAATTCTTTACACCTATTAGACTACACGTCTAACTCCGATGAGTTAGACTGTACGTCTAATTCTATTATACTTACGTCTAATTCCGTGTATTCATTAGACCATCCGTCTAATTCTTTACACGTCTATTAGACTACACGTCTAACTCCGATGAGTTAGACTGTACGTCTAATTATATTAGACTTACGTCTAATTCCGTGTATTCATTAGACCATCCGTCTAATTCTTTACACGTCTATTAGACTACACCTCTAACTCCGATGAGTTAGACTGTACGTCTAATTCTATTAGACTTGCGTCTAATTCCGTGTATTCATTAGACCATCCGTCTAATTCTTTACACGTCTATTTGACTACCCGTCTAACTCCGATGAGTTAGACTATACGTCTATTCTATTAGACTTGCGTCTAATTTTTAGCAATGAAAGCCAAAATCGGTCTAATGACCCTCATTAGATCCAAGTCTTATAATATATTGTCTCAATACACCAGTATCAAAACTCATAAGTTATTTCATCATCAAAATATCAGTGGTTAAATTTTTTCAACACTTAGTCAAAATATTTTGACCCAACAATTTCCCCATTTTTGATGAAGAAATTGTAGACTACCTACCTACATATATCAAAACATACATTCATCATATAAATAAACAGAAACCTTGTTCACTTACATCATTCATCCAAAACCAATATTCGAATAACCATCAAGGAACCATGTTCAATAAAGTTAAATAGAGTAAAAGAAGAGAAATCATTGTTCTTCCCTTTTAACTCGAGGATCGGTTGGACTCGTCTCTTGACCAGGAAGCATGTTCATGAAATGAGGATAAACGCGACCACCACGACCACCTGCACTTGATCTTCCACCACGTTCACCACCGCTGGCACGTCTACCTTGATCAACATTTGATAGCCTACTCCGGCCACCACCACTTCTACCTCCAGGCTCAGCACCGCTTCGACCATCACCTCTTTTGGTTGACCTAGGATTGTCATCAGTACTTGGGGCTCGCCTGGATCTTGTGCTGGTTGACACACCATCATTTCTTCTACTTGACTCTCCTTGAACTAGTCGAGGTTGAGCACCTTCAGTATTGGCCATTTCTTCCTCCTTTGCTTGAAACTTTCTAGCAATGGAGTCAGCAAATTCCTGACGTTCATTATCATTCCTTCTCATGCAACCCTGAATTTCCACCATCTGATTCTTCACCATACTGAATTCTACCAAGGTTTCCTTGTGGCGTTCATCATTGAAATGCCTTTCAATGTCCAGTAATTCACTTTGACGGTTGAAGAGATCCTTTTCAAACTTTGAAAAGTTTACATTTGCGATGTGGGTCTCATAGGTGTTATTCTTCAAGGTGTTATACAACACAGTGAGGATCTTAAAGATATTGCCAAAATTAACTATTTCTTCTTCCCTTGAGTTCATTGTCTGACACATGGTCTTCTGAATTGAGGAGAGCATAGACCTCATAGATCTTAACACTTTGTTTCCTCTGGCAGATGACTCTTCATGAGACGAAACTTCTTCAGATTCTGCTGCCATACTTTGAATAGGATCAAAGTTTGTATGAACCTGCAAGGATTTCTCAGGCTGATTCATTTCGGTATTCTTAGTAGCTTTGTCTCGCTCCTCTTCTTCAATTTCTTTTTTAGCCCTCTCAAATCTCTCAAGCAGATTTCCAGAGTAGTGAAGAGGAATATTGATGTTTTCGTGAACACTTCCCACGACGGCGTCGGGGAATAAACAGGGCTTCACAAAAGTTGCTTGCTGGTCTTGTTCCTCCTCAGATGAGGAACTTTCTTCTTCATCATCTTTCTCTTTGGAGGGTTCCCCCTCAGTTATGGCAGTTTCTGGATGAGTGACCTCGGCCAATTTTTCTTGAACAAACTCTGTTCTCGCAACAGGGGTTATTAACATGTTTTCTTCAATAGGAGCTTTCAAAGCCTCCTCAGTCACATCTTCTATGATGACTTCTTCTTCATTTGTCTCAAGAGCTTGTTCAGGCTCTTGGATAATTACATCTTCTTCTTCTTCTCCATTCAGACGCTCTTGGACAAGATGATCTAGAATGCGTCTCTCTTCAGCAGAAAGATTCCCAAATTCGATCAGGAAAGCAGCATCTGTCTCATCAACATTATTATCAGTATCTGGAATATCCATAGCTTCTTTTACTTCTTCTTCATTGAGAGGTTCTCCGCCAGACAATCGGCATCGTGAATGTGTCTAGAAGCAACAGAAACGTAGCTGTCCATGATATCATTCAACTTCTTCAATACCTTTGCTTCAACATCAACTCCTTTCACGTCAGGATTGAAGTTAGCTTTCCTGGATTCAAAAATTGGAAAAAGAGCTTTTCCAAAAATGCAAGCTTCCACCAGTTCTTTTCTCTTTAGGGCCTCAGCAACTTCTGAAGTTCTTGCCCATTTCAAGACTTTCTTCTCATTTGCCACCCTCTTCTTCCATTCTTTAGTAATAACAGCATTTAACAGAGAGTCGTTGTACTTGGAGGACAGCCTCTCCATGGACCATGACTCAAAAATTCCCAGTTTCTCAGCGGAAAGAACTTTAACTTGATCAAGAATGAGTTCAACAATTCCTGTTGCCTCCGATACCTTCTCAGGAGCTTGAACTGCAATAGATTTACCTTTTCCGATAACTTCTACGGGTCTTGGAGCAGGTCTTGGTTCATCAATCACAATTCCACGTGTCTCTTTTCTGGAGCGCAACAGTTCAAAAGCAGATTGTGGTTTCTTACAGATCTCAGCAGGAAGCTCCGTACAAACAACTTTCCCGGCCACCAATGAATCTTTGGGAACAGGAATAAGGGGTTCACCAGCCACAAGGGTAAGAACAGCACCTTGTTCTGGTTGCGATGACTCTGTAGAACCGGCGACTACAAGACTAGATTGAAGAACAGGAGACTCAACCATGTTCATAGTTTCATCATTTGGACCGGCTGACTCAACAGCAGGCCCTTCAGCAGATTCTCTCAAAGGAGAGAATATGGACTCAGCTTGTTCCACTAAGGGAACATCAAATTTAGGCACAGCGGCCAAAGATTTAGAAGACTTCACCTTTTCAGATATAGACGCTCGGGGCGCCCTTGTCTTCTTCTCCTTTGAGGCACAAGACCTCGAAGGTTTCCTCAAATAGGTTGAGAGAGTTGATAACGATGATATTGGGGTTGCATCAAGTACGCCTGTACCTTGCTTCATCCTTGAATCAACAAATTCAGAGTCGTTCTGGTTTGGACTTTTTAGACTGGAGGAACTGGCCTTCGATTCGTTCACTGTTTTGGTTCTCTTTGCCCCTGTTGACAGAACAGAAGAAGAAGGCTTTAATCGGGTGGAAGGCTTTCCACCGGTTTGGAAGCTGGAAGCACCAGATGCAGATTCAAGGTTTCTCTTCAACCTCATTAGCGTGCTAGCCACCGTAAGAGTAGTAAAAACTCGTGGAGAATTGATCTGCACTGGTTCACCAACAGGAACCCCCAAATGCTTCAACAGATGACTCAATTGAGCCGCATACGTGATACTTTCTTTGTTCTTCTGACAAATAGAGTAGCATATGTTCTGGAAAAGGGTATGAGCCCAGTTTACCTGGATCCCCTTTGAAATAGCACACATATAGTCAAAACGGTCTTGACTATAGAGATTGAAGGAACCAGCCTTCCCTTGAAGCGCCTTCGCCACCACGTCGTTCAGAAGAATAAATTGCGGTTTGAATACCTTCTTGTATCCATTCACATGGATCTTCGAACCGTCTGCAGATAAAGTTGTCTTCATCTCCTCCATGATTTCTGAAGAGAGAACCAAGTCGAATAGATGACCCTCCATCGGAAGTTCAAATAATTCCGCATAGACTGCTTCGTCGAAAGAAATCTGCGTTCCGTTGACGGTTGCAACGATGGAATCATCCGCCATAACTACCGTTTTGAAGAACTCGCGAACTTCATCTTCATAGAAGATGAACGGTCCGCCTAGATACTTCCTCAACCCAGAATATTCTAGGGTTTGGAACATCTTCACCACCTCCGGTTGATCAAACGAATACACCGATGGAAAGTCCACCTGCAAAGTATAGTGACCGAGAGTGATTTTCTTCACCATTTTTGAGAGAATATGAATCCACACGAGATTTCAGAGAAATTTACTAAGAGAACTGCAAAGAAAGCTAGGGTTCTTAGAGATTTCGAGATATTGGAAACTTTCAAATTCATGCAGAAATGTCTTTATATAGATGAAAGAGGGAAATACAGAATAACCGTCTATTCTGGGGGTATGGCTCATTATTAAATGTTGGACGTCCTTTTTCAAGAAGTCATCATTAAAAATGATGGTATATCAGTCATTTTCTCTAACTTGATAGACATGTGTCTTCATGTTATTAAGAGATGACTATTTGATGTTTTGAGCGGGAAATGCAGATAACTCTCAGCTTGGGACAGATGTTCTTGATCAGTCTAATTGGCACGTAGTTAGACGTTTTTCTTACTCCACAAATCCAATGTAACACAACGTCTATTAGATGAATGAGTGTATTAGACGCATACGTCTAATTCTGTGTTTATAACAAATCCTTCTAATGTTTATTAGACGTGTACGTCTAATTCCGCATAAACACCACGTGTTAGACGTGTGTTTATTAGACGTGAGCATCCACTTGCTCATGACGTAAAAACGTCTAACGTCTATTAGACGTGTCCGTCTAATTGCGTACGTATTACACCTCAACATATAGACCTAGATGTATGGATTATGAGCAAAAATACATCTAAGTACATACTATCTCTTTTAGACACACTTTTCTAATTAGACCGATTAAGGATATTCGTCTAGAGAATATCTTTAATTCCAAAGAGATTTTTCCTTCTCATTATGAATGTAGACATTTAGAATTTAATAAATAATTTTTGTGGTCCAAAGACCAAAATCATTTTTAACAAATAAAAACATTTATTCTTCCAGAATGGCAAATGCCATTGTTGATCTTCCAAGTTGTGTACTCAGAGGAGTACTCTTTTAGCTTCCTTCTTGCTATCCTCCTGCATCACCTACAAAATAAACTATTTACACATTTTGGTACCCATACTTAATTGGGTCCTCGATCAATTAGTCCCTTAGGAATCCATATTTGAGTTATTCTAATGGATTTCCCAGTTTGTGTTGTGATTAATGCATAAGATTTTGACTTAGCAGATGACTTCCTGCTAGCCACTGATCCTTTAACTTTGGAAGAAGATTTTCTTTTAAAACTCCTTGACTTAGAGTCAAGTTTTAAATTATCAGACTTATTAGCTTTTTCTAGCTTATTCTTAATCCAGCTAACAGTCGGTGGAACATAAACTATTTCATTTTTGAAAGCAACTTCTTCATGAATAGGATCAGATTCAATGTCAGTCATACTCCCTTTGACAAAACTTATTGGCTTAAGTTTGTCATTTGGTTTTGACTTTTTGCATGACAAATTAGGATCATTGCTATCAAATCCCAATCCGGATCTAGATCCAGCAGGTTTCAACATGCTGATCTGTTATTTGACAGCATCACCAAATCTTGTCCATGCACAGACAACATAGTTAAGCCTTTTGACTCTTCCCCTTTAGACAGATTTGGTTTATTTAAATCTAATGAAAATTTAGTTTAATATGGAGATTCTGCTAGCTTTTTGTACTCGATGAACATGTCATCTAGTGCAGCTACCAGTTGTTCCCTTGAAAACCTTTCGGAAGAGAAATCAAATACCTCAGTCTCCTGAGTTTCTTTCTCATCTTCTCTGGCCATGAAGCACGCCATGTCTTCTTCATCACTTTCACTGGATGAGAAGTACGAACCACGGCTGCTTCCTCTGTTCTTTCCGTCACCATCCATAAGAGCCTTCAGCTCTTTTCCATCATCCTTGGCATCTTCACGCTTTGGCTTCCGGCATTCCGAAGCATAATGACCTTTAATACCATAGTTAAAACAAGTAACATTAGCTTTAGATTTTCTATTATCATTAGAATTTGAAGAGTTTGAGTTAGAGTTGCTCTTCTTCATGAAGTCGCCAAACTTCTTCACAAAGAGATACATGGCATCGCTGCTCAACTGCTGAGCAGTCATCTTCACGTCCGGAGCGGTTGGTTGCTCTTCAGCAGTCACCAGCGCCTTGGAAATAATAACGGACGAGGGTTGATCTTCTTCTATCCTACAGTTAAGCTCGAACTCATAGGCGTTCAGATCAACAAAGAGATCAAAGAGAGAAATCTTGTTAAGATCTTTGGATTCTCTCATCGCCATAGTCTTTATGTCCCATTCTCTTGAGAGAGCACGCATAACCTTGATAGCAAGCTCCCGGTTGCTATAGGTTTTGCCTAGGATGGACAAAGAGGAGACGATCTTGCTGAATCTGGTGTCGAAATCGTTCATTGTTTCACCAGGACGCATTTTGAAGCTGTCGAACTGTTGAGTAGCAACCATGATCTTGTTTTCCTTGGTTTGCTAGTTGCCCTCACACAGTTGAGTGAGTCTGTCCCAGACCTCTTTGGTAGTGTCTGATAGAAAAATTAAGTAGGTTAATTTTCAAACCGGCCACTCATTACAAGTTTTGAATATTTATTCTAAATAATCAAAAAGGGAGAAATTGATAGAAAAATTAAGTAAGTTAATTTTTGGAACCGGCCAGACAAACTAAACAGTTGTTAACTTTCATGTGCAGATACAGATCAAAACCGTATGAACCGGTTGGGGCATCAAAACCGGTTGCTGCTATACTTCAAAGAAACCAGTTTCAAGTGATCAAGTTAAAGATCAGAGGAACCGGTTTTACTTTCTCAAGCGACCGGTCAGCAAAGACAAAAGCTTACATACCAGCCGGATCATACTGCACAAGACACAAAACCGGAAGATCCAAACTTTAAGAGTGACGTACCATGACGAAAGAAACGTGTCTTGAAAGAATAAAAGAAGATCGGATCCGATCGGAAGCATGCGAGGAAAGCAATGATGCTTTATTGATCTGAAGTTGACAACCTAAAGTGCATGTCCAACACGTGTCCAAATCTGAAAACCGGCTATGTCATCTTCTGCTCAGAGCTGCCTGCATGATTGCCAGGTGTTGAGGAAGGTGAAGCGTGCAAGCAACCTTTCTGCACCAGCGTGATAATGATCAACCAATCCGAAAGAGAGAGAAGAAAGTGACCGTTGGCTCTTCACAGCTATAAAAGGAAGACGAATAGTCTTCATTTAATGCAAGTTGTGAATCGAGAAAGCAAGAAAATCATTCAATACAAGTCAAGCGATAATTTCTAGAGAGATAAACTTTTATATTCCAAACCGGTGTGTATAAAACCGGAAGCTTTCTGTATTGTGTTGAGTTGTTGTATTACATCAAAGTGTGAGTTGGTGTAACCGGCGAGTAGCGAAGTTGGGCTCGACCGGAGGTGTTGTTGTAACTATATAAGTTAGTGGAGATCCTTCTCATAATATGAGAAGAAGGGGTGACGTAGGAGGGTTTGCTCCGAACAACCGTAAAAATCCTTGTCTCGTGTTCTTTCGTTGCTTTCATTACCTAACCTCAAATTGATTGTACTCCATAAACCGGTCACTCATATCCATAAAACTGACTCATTCTAAAACATCATCTAAAGTCGCATACGTTGCTTCAACCTGAAACAGACATTTCCGCCCTTAAACCCGGTTCAAGAGTCTGTGACAGTTTGTGCAGTGCTGAGAACGGTTTTAGTCTCTAACCGGACTATTACCAAAGTGTTGTGTTGTTGTAAGCGGCCACCCTTCTCGAAACCGGAAACACCCCGGTCCTCCAAGGGCGTCCCCGATCCTAACAGTGTCACATTCGATGATGTAGTTGAACATACTGTCATCGAGAGATCTGTACAGAACATCAAGAGCCATGTTGTTGAGGTTGTTCTGCTTCTTTTCATCAGCGGTCCAGTCGGCCTTTTCGTTATAAATCTTGATAGGACCTTCTGTGACAACGCTCCACATGTCATCATGAAGAGAAGAAAGATGAGCACGAACTATTTTCTTCCAAACTATGTAGTTTTCACGAGAGAAGGTTGGAATGGCTGTAGCACTGACATCTTTGGGTATGTTCGACATATTTCAGGAAAGGCTTGAGAATAGAAAAGGGCTCTGATACCAATTGATAGGATCGGCTTTATCGATAGAGACTGGGGTCTGGCTAAGGATGAAGGCTTATGAAAAACGGTTTGAAAGAAATCATGTTAGGGATTTAATTCGCTTTCTATTCTACGCAAACTTGTGTAAACACTTGAAACGGATTGAAGGCGGAATTGTTTACTTGGGTTTGAAGCACAAGATGAAATATGAAAAGATGACAGAAAAGAAGAACACAACAGTTTGTTTATGGATGTTCGGATAAATTCTCCTGAGTCACCCCTTCTTCCAACCACCGAAAGGATACACTATAAGATGAAGAATATCACTCAGCTAAAGGTGTTTTGATTCTAGCTCTCTCTCGATTGACACACAGTACAATCAGAAAGAAGCTTCACAGATTAAGTTTAGTAAGCAAGATGATTAAGTAGTTTCTCTCTTTGCAAAATCAGATTGCTTGTTCGTTCAAATTGTTAAGGCAAATTATAAAATCCAGTAAGTTCCAGTTCTTCGTCCGTTGTCCTTGAGATTTGTTAAATACTGAGCAGGAGCTAACGGTCGAATCTTCAAGAATGATACGTAGCACTCTTCCATTGGAAAGCCTCCATTGTACACAGCAGGTTCTGAGCACAAGGATCGTGGCCTTACATCACTGGTAGTGCGCCGAATATTCAATCAGGGATGTACCTGCAAAACAAGTAATTTGAGGAAATTTCTCTTACGTGGCATTTCTTGATTGGATGCGTATATCTAATGTACTAATCTTCATAAGAAAGTGGAGCAGTAGGGTACAACTACAGTACGTGGGTAGGAGAAATGCTAGATTCAAGCGTACTGCTTAAACTGAGCATTAGACGTATTTCAGTTAGACGTTTTGTAAAAATCAGTCTAATGAAATAAGTCAACTCCTTCTAATAGAAAAACATCTATTAGACCGCCTAGTCTAATAGAATTAGACTCGCGTCTAATTACAATAACCATTAGACTGCACGTCTAGCTACACTAAGTTAGACTGCACGTCTAATTCCGGTTCTACACCAGACTTGTCTGAAGGAGTTAGACTCACGTCTATCTTTCATTAATTAGACCACATGTCTAATTATTCAATAACCATTAGACTGCACGTCTAACTGCACTGAGTTAGACTTCACGTCTAATTCTGGTTCTACCTCAGACTTGTCTGAAGGAGTTGGAGTCACGTCTAACTTTCATTAATTAGTCCACACGTCTAATTATTCAATAACCATTAGAGTGCACGTCTAACTTCACTGAGTTAGACTGCACGTCTAATTCCGGTTCTACTTGAGACTTGTCTGAAGGAGTTAGACGCATGTCTAAATTTCACATTCTATTACACTACACGTCTAACTTCATTAAGTTAGACTGCACGTCTAATTCCGCATAAATTAGACTACCCGTCTAATTACAAATATATTAGACTACATGTCTAACTCCGATGAGTTAGACTATACGTCTAATTCCGAATATCAATTAGACTACCCGTCTAATTATAAACATATTAGACTTACGTCTAATTCCGTGCATTCATTAGACTTACGTCTAATTCTTTCCACCTATTAGACTACACGTCTAACTCCGATGAGTTAGACTGTACGTCTAATTCCGTGTATTCATTAGACCATCCGTCTAATTCTTTACACATCTATTAGACTACGCGTCTAACTCCGATGAGTTAGACTGTACGTCTAATTCCGTGTATTCATTAGACCATCTGTCTAATTCTTTACATGTCTATTAGACGGATGGGACTATTAGACGCATACGTCTAATTCCGTGTTGTATAAAAATACATCTAATGTCTATTAGACGTGTACGTCTAATTCCGCATGAACACCACGTTTTAGACGTGTGTTTGATTAGACGTGAGCATCCTCTTGCTCATGACGGAAAAACGTCTAACGTCTATTAGACGTGTCCATCTAATCGCGTGGGTATAAAACCTCAACATGTAGACTTAGATGTATGGATTTTAAGCAAAAATATGTCTAAGTACAATCTGTTTCTTTTAAACACACTTGTCTAATAGACCGATTAAGGATTTTCGTTTTAAGAGTATCCTTACTTCCAAAGTAATTTTTCCTCTCATTTTGTATAGGGACAGAAAGACATAAGAGACAATTTTTGTGGTCCAAAGACCAGACATATATTTAACAAATAAAAACATTTAATCTACTAGAATGGCAAAAGCCATTATTGATCTTCCAGGCTGTGTACTCAAAAGAGTATTCTACTTGCTTCCTTCCTGCAATCCTCCTACATCACCTACAAAAGAAACTATTTACACATTTTGGTACCCATATTCAATTGGGTCCTCGATCAATTAGTCCCTTAGGAGTCCATATTTGAGTTATTCTGATGGATTTCCCATTTTGTGTTGTGATTAATGCATAAGATTTTGACTTAGCAGATGACTTCCTGCTAGCCACCGATCCCTTAACTTTTGAAGAAGATTTTCTTTTAAAACTCCTTGACTTAGAGTCAGGTTTTAAATTGCCAAACTTATTAGCTGCTTCTAGCTTATTTTTAAGCCAGCTATCAGTCGGCGGAACATAAATTATTTCATTTTTGAAAGCTACTTCTTCATGAATAGGATCAGATTCAATGTCAGTCATACTCTCTTTGACAAAACTTATTGGCTTAAGCTTGTTAGATGAGCTAGACTTTTTACATGACAGGTTAGGGTCATTGCTATCAAATCCCAATCCGGATCTAGATCCAGCATGTTTTAACTTGCTGATCTGATATTTAACAGCTTCTCCGGACCTTGTCCATGCACAAACAAAATAGTTTAACCTTTTATTTTCAGATACAGAGTTTGAATATGTTCTTTGAGCATCTCATTCTCATATGAGATCTCTTCAATCTTGTTTTCAAAAACATTTGACTCTTCAGTTTGAAACCGATTTGGTTTGTTTACATCTGGTGAAGATTTAGTTTCATTTAGAGATTCTGCTAGCTTTCTATACTCGATGACCATGTCATCTAGTGCAGTTACCAGTTGTTCCCTTGAAAACCTTTCGGAAGAGAATTCAAATACCTCAGTCTCCTGAGTCCTTTCTTCATCTTCTCTTGCCATGAATCATGCCACCTTTTCTTCATCACTTTCACTGGATGAAAAGTAGGAACCACGGATGCTTCGTTTGTTCTTCCTGTCACCTGCAATAAGAGCCTTCAGCTCTTTTCCATCATCCTTGGCATCTTCACGTTTCGGCTTCCGACATTCCGATGCATAATGACCTTTAATACCACAGTTAAAATAAGTAACATTAGCTTTAGATTTTTTATTGTCATTAGAATTTGAAGAGTTTGCGTTAGATTTTCTCTTCTTCATGAAGTCGCCAAACTTCTTCTCAAAAAGAGAGACATGACATCGCTGCTCAGCTGCTGAGCTGTCATCTTCACATCTGGAGCGGTTGGTGGCTCTTCAGCAGTCATCAGCGTCTTGGCAATAATAACGGATGTGGGTTGATCTACTTCCATCCTACAGTTCAACTCGAACTCATAGGCCTTGAGATCAGGAAAGAGATCAAAGAGAGAGATTTTGTTAAGATCTTTGGATTCTATCATCGCCATTGTATTTATGTCCCATTCCCTTGGAAGAGCACGCATGACCTTGATAGCAAGCTCCCTATTGCTATAGGTCTTGCCTAGAATGGATAAGGAGGAGACAATCTTGCTAAATTTGGTATCGAAGTCGTTCATAGTTTCACCAGGACGCATCTTGAAGCTATCAAACTACTGAGTGGAAACCATAATCTTGTTTGCTCGTTGCCTTCACACAGTTGGGTGAGTCTGTCCCAGACCTCTTTGGCAGTATCGCATTCGATAATGTAGTTGAACATGCTGTCATCGAGAGATCTGTATAGAACATCAAGAGACATGTTTTTAGGTTGTTCTGCCTCTTCTCTTCAGAGGTCCAATCAGCTTTCTCCTTATCAATCTTGATAGGACCTTCTGTGACGACACTCCACATGTCGTCGTGAAGAGAGGAAAGATGAGCACGAACTATTTTCTTCCAAACAATGTAGTTTCCTCGAGAGAAAATTGGAATGGCTGTAGCACTGGCATCTTTGGTTATGGTTGACATCTTTCAGGAAAAGCTTGAGAATAGAAATAGGGCTCTGATACCAATTGAAAGGATCGATTTTATCGATAGAGACGGAGGTCTGTCTATTGATGAAGGCTTATGAAAAACAGTTTGAAAGAAATCCTGTAAGAGATTTAATTCGCTTTTTATTCTACGCAAAGTCTTGTAAACACTTGAAATAGATTTAAGGTGGAATTGTTTACTTGGGTTTGAAACTCAAGATGAAGGATGAAAAGATGACAAAAATGAAAGAACACAGCAGTTTGTTTATGGATGTTCGACAAAACTCTATACAGTTTACACACACTTAGCTCACTATTGAACAGAACACCCTCTGTTCAATTTACAAGATGAAAAATATCACTCAGCTAATGGTGTTTTTTATTCTAGCTCTCTCTTGATTCACACACAGTACAATCAGGAAAGCAGCTTCACAGTTTGAATATTCAAAGGCTTGAATTCAGTAAGCAAGATGATCGAATGATTTCTCTCTTAGATAGATCTTTCTTAGTTGATCGAAAATTGCTGGTTAGTTCAGTATGCGTTCGATCGATTAGGTCGATTGTCCGTTGTCCTTGATATTTGATAAATACTGGGCAGAGACTAACGGTCGAATCTTTAGAATAATACGTGGCACTCTTCCATTGGAAAGCCCCCATAGTACACAACAGGATCTGAGCACAATGATCGTGGCCGTACAACAACTAGTAGTGTGCTGAATATTCCATCAGGGATGTACCTGCAAAACAAGTAATGTGAGGAAAATTCTCTTACGTGGTATTCTTTGGTTGGTTGCACATAACTGTCGTACTAATCTTAAGGAGTAGAGTACAGATATAGCACGTGGGTAGGCGGGTGCTAGCTTCAAGCATACTACTTAAGCTGAGTATTAGACGTATTTCAGTTAGACGACCTCGTCTAATGAAATCAAACATCCCCGTCTAAGAACAGAATCCATTTGACTGCCTGGTCTAATGGAATTAGACTTACGTCTAATTATAGTCACTTCAGACTTGTTTGAAGGCGTTAGACTTACGTCTAACCTTCACTAATTAGACTACACGTCTAATTTTTCATTTAACCATTAGAGTCAAGTCTCATGAAATATGATTTTCGATACACCTACATCAAAGCGCATAAATCATTTCATCATCAAAATTTCAATAGTCAAACTATTTCAACACATAGTCAAAATAATTTGAACCAACAGAGTAGTTGTAGTTGAATGAGTTGGTGTGTTGATTCTTCTTCATGAACTTTCCGAACTTCTTAGCTAGCATGGAAATTACATCATCGTTGAATTGTTCAGCCAATTTGATAGGTACTGGAGCTGCCAATTCCACAACATTCACCAGAGCTCTAGTAGTTGGTAATGATGAGGCTTCATCTTCATTTCTTGATTTTATGTCGAACTCATATGCTTTCAAATCTTCAAATACGTTATGCAACTTCATCTTATGAAGACTATTTGATTCCCTCATCACCATGGTTTTGATATCTATAACGCTAGGAAGTGATCTTAGAGCTTTGACAATTGTTTCTTTGTTGTCGTATTTCTTTCCAAGAAGTGAGAGTTCATTCACAATACTAGTGAAACGGTCACCAAATTCCTTTATAGTTTCATCGGGACACATCTTGATATTTTCAAACTTTTGGGTAGCCACCATGATCTTTTTTTCTTTGGTTCGTTCATTTCCTTCGTGAAGCTAGATGACTATCTCCCACACTTCTTTGGCAGTGGTGCATCCTCTGATCTTGGCAAACGTGTTTTTGTCCAAGGTTTTGTAGATGACATTTCTACAGTTATTGTGAAGATTGTTCCTTCTTCTGTTCTCAACAGTCCATTCGCTACTTTCCTTGTCAATCTTTATTGGACCGTATGATAGAATGAACATCATTTCATCGTCCATGGTGGAAAGGTGTAGTTGCATGTGTATCTTCCAATCAATGAAGTCTTCGCTTTCGAGCAGTGGAGGATTTTTGTTGATGTTCAACATGCTTACATCTGGTTGCTTGAGTATAGAGACTAGTTTCTCTGATACCACTTGTTAGGATCGAGATCGCCGAAGGAGATTGGGGGTCTCGCTAAGGTGAACACTTAGACAACACACTGATTGATATTATCCCTATTAGAGGTTAATTACGGTCTCAATACTACACAAGTTGTCACAAACTCTTGAACTGAGTTTAAGTGCGAAACTGTTCGTTTTAACTTGAAGCAATACACACACGGATTAGACAGCAATAAAGAATACGAAGTAGAAGAAAAACACAACATATGATTTATGGATGTTCGGAGATAAAGCTTCTACGTCACCCCTTCTTCTCAAACGTTGAGAAGGATATTCACAAAGAATATTCAAAATTATTTACAATACGTCGAACAACCAAGACTTATTTACTGCTCGTTTTCGATTTCTAGCTACGCTCACTTTGTTTAACATAAACAGATTATGTCAACTTACAACACTCACTACTCACACAGAATAAGTGAACTTGTAATACACATGAATATCTAACACGCACAGATTTGAACGCTTAAGCAATATGTGACGAAAGATGGTTCGAAGGTTCTTGCAAAGTTCTTAGTTTGAAATCTTTAAGCTTATAAGATTTTAGCGTTCTCAAAGGTCTAAGATCAGGTGCTTCTTCTAGTTGAGCTCTAGTTACTTAAATATGGAAGGTGACAATGGTCATATTCTTGATCTTCAATAGATATATTTATTTGATTGTACATCATCTCTTTAATTTGATTGGTTGAGGATCTTTGTAATATAGTAGATACTTTGTTAGATAAGTATGGCATTTAATGAAGTTCATACTTTCCAAGAAGTAGATCAATGGGAAAATTTTCTTTTAATAGTTTGACTATCTGGAGTAGCGTGATGGATATCCACCTCCAATTGACTGTTATCGGACTTATACCGAAATGGAAATATGATCTTCTATAGCAGACTTCTGCTTCTCAAAATTTTTCATCAGACTTGTATAAAAATGACATTGGAGTAGTCTGATCATGTGAAGGCTCCTTTCTGTAATTACCGGAAATGTTTTGTGTTGTACTGAATAGAAACTATTGACTGTGCTTAATGAAAGGTTAGCTTATCATAAACTGATTCTTCTTCTTGACTCAGGCTGGTTAGATTACTAAAACCGGATTAAAGTTTCGCCTTTTAAGTTACCATTGGATGTATAATACCGTTTATGTATAACACCGAAACAAGGATATAACTAGTTATTTAGAAGGCCGAAGATACTGCTAGACAAATCACCGAAACCGATTTTTATATAGTACTGAAGTTTTGGAAAAACCGGTTAGGAATAGCCGAACATAAAACCGAAAGAATTTACTAAAAATAAAGCCGATCATGTAGCGTTTTTACTACCGAAATATAAGTACCGGAAATAAAACCGATTATATAACTGAGGATAATACCGGTTTTCTCAAATAGCCGAACATACAAATAGACGAATATAAACCTGATCATAAAACTGATTTGCGTCGTCTTTTTGCTACCGAAAAGATAAGTCGAAGATAAAATTGATTAAATAACCGATTTGCGCCGTCTTTTTGCTACCGAAAAGATATAGACGAAGATAAAACCGATTAAATAATCGATCATAAAACCGATTAGCGCCGTCTTTATAGAGTCGCTTATAAAACCGATTTGTTGTGTTTTTTTGCTAACTTTCCTTAATGGCAGTTTTGGTTTTTCTTTATCTGCACAAATTTAACTTGGTTAGTTTTGTTTAGATAATTAATGTACTACTAATTAACTATCTAATTTATTTAACATTGATTCTAAAAATGGCCTTAAATGTAGAACATTCTTGTTGTCCATTATGAGGATAACATCGAATTCCTTTATGGTTGGGCAGATAGACCTTTCCCTAAGGAAATAGATTCATTTCATAGGATTCCACCTTCGTTGCATTTCCATCATGAAGGTATATTTTACTATGAAATTTATGAACTTCATGATAGAAATGAGGCCATAAGATCGATAGTTCTAGTCATTTGCGTGAAAGTTATCAATATAGGGAACTAGCACGACATCCGTTAGCATGGACATCGTCTATGACTGGAAAATCAAAAAATTTACAAATATGTGTCTATTTAAAAAAGGAAAGACCATGTTCGAGATCTTTTAAGGGAGGTAAAACCGCCGCCATAAACAAGGGAATATCTACTAAATTGGGAATTTCTCCACACCTAAACAATGCTCGCATCCTAATGGACGACTCATCGCCAAAGGGTGGGGTCGATTCAATGTATACTAGTTTTTCCTCTCGCAACATCACTCGGTTTGTAAAGATTGTCATTCCACATTGACAATCTTTCCACATAAGTGTAGAAGTATCGATATCAGGCGTGTACTTCTTTGTTAATAAGAAGAGGGTGGTTTAACCTTTACACACGGAGGTTTAAATATGATACAATTTATGCGTCTTTTTAAGGTGTTGTACCTTTTAAGACAACGCCTATTAAGTGGAAAACGTGATACAAACGTTTGAAAAGACAAGTTTATATTTTCAAGTTAAACATTTAATGCCTAGTAGAGTCGCTAAAAAGATGTAATTCTCGTAGGTTCCTATGAAAAGCTTGAGATTCGTGAAATTCAACCTCGGTTTGTGTGTTAGGGTTCTCCATCTCCATTAGATAAAACATGACGGAATGCCCAGCCGCAGATGAAATTCTAACGGAGCGTCCTGCATTCGAGTTTATGCCTAAAACGAAGTCAATTTATACCTAGTGTGTCTTCTTCCTCGAGAGGACGAACATGATAAGGATGAATCCCATCTTTATTTTTCAAAGATGAAACTTCGTCGATAGTCCACCATATCGTCTAATTCAAAAGATAAAATGATCACCCTACTACTGTGATCATTTTGCCTACGATCATAGACTTCTTCTAGCCTAATCGGGCAAGTTGGATCAAGAACAACCAAAAAGACCTTGGTGGCTTTTGAATAAATATGATTCACTTGTTTCATAAACCGAATTAAGGAGGCTATATAAAGAATCTCTTCATCAATCTGAAAAGCAAGAAATCTACTCTCAAGCCCCTCAATCGAAAAAATTCTGAAATCCGCCATTAAAATCTCAAGCTTTCTGGAATTTTTGAAATTTTGTATAAGACATCAAAGCTTGGATCTAGGCATCCCAAAACTTTATAAGGGTTAAGTAGTTTTCTCCAATCCTTGGTAAGTTTTTAATCATAATTTATATAATATGACCAGTTTGAATTGGAATTTTTACATTTCAGTTTTTTTCAATTTTGTATATTATCAGGTTAATCGATTTCTTGATTGAGTAACGATTTTAGGATCATTTGTGACATTTCTATTGAAGTCAAACACAATCAATCGATCTTAAATAAAAAAACCAAAATTAAATTTTGGAAAAATACAAAATCGAATTTTCTCAAGAACAACAGATCAAAAACCTTCCCAACATGTTTTTAATGATGTTGGATACTTATTTGGATCATGTTTGATCCATCCCAATCATATTTGATCAAAATAAAAGTTTTCATAAAAAATAAAAATTTCAAGTTATTGAATTGGTCCAAATGATCAGCTAATGTTGATGTTTAGTACCAATAAACCATATGAAGTATAAGAAAGTTATTACTATCTTCTTACACTTCATTAATGCCTAAAAACCAAAAACCTAATTGTTGGTCTTAAAACTATTTTTATGAAATTGATCATCATCCAATTTAATGATACCTTGGAATGATGTTCATAATGCTCATGGGAGTTTTGTGAAGCTATCCAGGCCCTTGGATCGAAGAATCTAAACCAAAATCAAAACAGAAAAACCTACAGTTTTGATGTTCGTGAGGACCTATAGGTCCAACTAGGACCGAGGACTTTCATCTAGGACCGAGAGTTTTGACAAAGAAATTCCATCCATAATAGATAGGTCCGACCGAAGAATTTCAGCTAGGACCAACAGGTCCGACCAAGAAATTCTAGCCAGGACCGAGCGATCCGACCAAGGAATTCCAACTAGGACATCGAGGTCAGACCGAGAAATTTCAGTCAAGACCGAGGGTGTTCGACCGATGTTTCTAGCCTTAGGACCAAGAGGTTTAACTCCCGGCAAGGAATCCTGACCCTGAATGAGGGACTTCTTAATTAGGACTGAAGTTTTAGATCTTGACCGATAAAAAAACACCGAAGACCGAGGACACCGGTCTTACGGTCGGAATAGTTGCATTCTCTAATTTCCAAAATTATTTTTTAATTTTAGGACTTCAAACCATTTTCTAAAAAACCCGATAACATAGAAAATGATTTTAAAATATTTTATGAAATTTCTAAAAAAAAATATTTTGATAAGGGCTTGTTTGAGATTTATTTTTAAACTCTAATGCTTATTAAACTGATATTCTTAATATATATTCCCCCTACACGTCACCATCAATAACATGTACCAGCATTTCAATATTTTTCTTACAATTTTAAATAACGCAAAAACATTTACATGTCTAGATCCAGAAGAATAATTGATAGGATCGACTTTATAGATAGAGACGGGGGTCTGGCTATTGATGAAGCTTATGAAAAACGGTTTGAAAGAAATCTTGTTAAGGATTTAATTCGTTTTCTATTCTACGCAAACCCTTGTAAACACTTGAAATAGAATCAAGGCGGAATTGTTTACTTAGGTTTGAAGCTCAAGATGAAGAATGAGAAAATGGAAGAAATGAAAAGACACAGCAGTTTGTTTATGGATGTTTGGAGAAAACTCTCCTACGTCACCCCTTCTTCCAACCATCGAAGGATTCGCTATAATATGATTCGAACCAAATACAGTTTGCACACACTTAGCTCACTATTGAACAGAACACACTCTGTTCAATTTACAAGATGAAAAATATCACTCAGCTAACGGTGTTTTTGATTCTCTCTCTCTCTTGTTTCACACACAGTACAATAAGAAAGCAGCTTCACAGTATGAATATTTGATAGGATCGGGTTTATCGATAGAGACGAGGGTCTGGCTATTGATGAAGGCTAATGAAAAACGGTTTGAAAGAAATCTTGTTAGAGATTTAATTCGCTTTCTATTCTACGCAAACCTTTGTAAACACTTGAAACAGATTCAAGGAGGAATTGTTTACTTGGGTTTAAGCTCAAGATGAAGAATGAAAAGGTGACAGAAATGGAAGAACACAATAGTTTGTTTATGGATGTTCGGAGAAACTCTACTACGTCACCCCTTCTTCCAACCACCGGAAGGATTAACTATAATATGATTAGAATCAAATACAGTTTGCACACACTTAGCTCACTATTGAACAGAACACACTCAGTTCAATTTACAAGATGAAGAATATCACTCTGCTAATGGTGTTTTTCATCCTAGCTCTCTCTTGATACAAATATAGTACAATCAGGAAAGCAGCTTCACAGTATGAGTATTCAAAGGATTGATTGCTCGATAGTTCTTCTTAGATAGATTTCTCTCAGTTGATCGAATTGCTAGCTCATTTTTTCTGTAAAATCCGGTTGTTCGTCCGTTGTCCTTAGGATTTGATAAATATTGGGTAGAGACTAACGGTCGAATATTTAGAATGATACGTGACACTCTTCCATTGAAAAGCCTCCATTGTACACAGCAAGTTCTGAGCACAAGGATCGTGGTTGTACAATAACTGATAGTACGCCGAATAATCCATTAGGGATGTACCTGCAAAACAAGTAATATGAGGAAAATTCTCTTACATGGCATTCTTTGATTTGTTGCATATAGCTATCGTATTGATCTTCACTAAAAAGTGGACCAAGAGTAGAGTACAGCTATAGCACATGAGTAGTAGCTTTAAGCATATTACCTAAACATAGCATTAGACGTATTTCAGCAAGACGACCTCGTCTAATGAAATCAAACATCCCCGTCTAAGAGCAGAATACATTAGACCTCCGGGTCTAATGGGATTAGACTTACGTCTAATTACAATCACTTCAGACTAATCTGAAGGAGTTAGACTACACGTCTAACTTTCACTAATTAGACTACACGTCTAATTATTCACTAACCATGAGACTGCACGTCTAACTCCACTAAGTTAGACTGCACGTCTAATTCCGGTTCTACTTCAGACTTGTCTGAAGGAGTTAGACTTACGTCTAACTTTCACTAATTAAACTACACGTCTAATCATTCACTAACCATTAGACTACACGTCTAACTCCACTGAGTTAGACTGCACGTCTAATTCCCGTTCTACTTCAGACTTGTCTGAAGAAGTTAGACTGCACGTCTAACTTTCACAATCCAATAGACTGCATGACTAACTCCACTAAGTTAGACTGCACGTCTAACTCCGCATATATTAGACTGTACGTCTAACTCCACTGAGTTAGACTGCACGTCTAATTCCGTATATATTAGACTTGCACGTCAAACTCCACTGAGTTAGACTACACGTCTAATTATGTATGCATTAGACTGCACATCTAATTCCGTATACATTAGACGGCACGTTTAACTCCACGAGTTAGATTGCACGTCTAATTCCGAGTTCTATTAGACTGCATGTCTAACTCCACGAGTTAGACTGCACGTCTAATTCCGAGATTTATTAGACTGTACGTCTAACTCCACGAGTTAGATTGCACGTCTAATTACAGAATTCATTAGACTGCACGTCTAACTCAATTGAGTTAGACTACACATCTAATTTTGTGCATCTAATGCTAAATCGGTCTAATGAGCCACATTAGATCCAAGTCTCATGAAATATGATTTCGATATACCTGCATCAAAGTGCATAAATCATTTCATCATCAAAATCCCAATAGTCAAATTATTTCAACACATAGTCAAAATAATTTGACCCAGCAATTTCCCCCTTTTTGATGATGAAATTTAAAACTTGCATATATATATATACCAAAATACGCATTCAACATATAAATAAACAAAACCCTGTTCACTTACACCACACTTCACAAACTTCCAAAACCAATATTCAAAGCATCATCAAAGAAACATTCTTTGAGAAACTTAAACAGAGTTAGAGAAAAGAAATTATTGTTCTTCCCTTTTTACTCGAGGATCGGTTGGGCTCATGTCTTGATCGGTTAACATATTTAAAAACTGAGGAAGACTCCGACCACCACGATCGCTTCCACTTGATCTACCACCACGATCACCTCCACTGGCACGACCTCTTTGATCAAATCCAGATTGCCTACCACGACCACCACTACTACTTCAGCCTCCACGATCACCACCGCTTCAACCTCCGCCTCTTTTATTTGTCCTGGGATTTTCATCGTTGTTTGGCGCTCGTCTAGATCTAGTGCCGGTTGACACACCGTCACTTCTTCTGCTTGACTCGCCTTGGGTGATTCGAGGTCGATCTCTTTCAGCATCGGCTTTTGCGTTCTCCTTAGCTTGAAACTTTCTTGCAATGGAATTAGTATATTCCAGTCGTTCACCATTTGTTCTTCTTAAACATCATTGGATTTCCACCATCTGGTTCTTCATCAAGCTGAGTTCATCGATAGTATCCCTATGACGATCATCATTGATGTGCCTTTCAAGGTCCATCATTTCAGATTGACGACTGTAGAGCTTCTTTTCAAAGTTGGAGAAGTTTAAATTTGAGACGTGAGTCTCATACGTGTTCTTCTTCAGAGTATTGTCCAATTCAGTAAGAACTTTGACAACCTCAGAAAATTCCTTTCTCTCTTCTTTCTGGGTGTTCAAAGTTTTTATCATGTTTGATCCCATGGAAACCACGTTCTTCTAAAGAGAGGAGAGCACAAAAGTCATAGACTTTAGAAGCTTAAAACCTTCAGTAAAGGATTCTTCGTTGGATGAATTCTCTTGAGACTCTGCTGCAATACTCTGATTAGGTTCAAAATTAGTATGAATCTGCATGGATTGCTTCGGTTGATCCTTCTCAGCTACCTTATCAGCTTCATTTTGTTCTTCTTCTAACAGTTTCTTTTCATCTCTCTGAAATCTTTCATACAGATCTCCAAAGTAGTGAAGAGGATTGTTGACATTTTCATGAACACTTCCCGCAATGATCTTGGGGAATGGAAGAGGCCTGGCATAACTTGCATATTGGTCCCATTCCTCCTCAGATGAGGAACTCTCTTCTTCATCATCTTTGTCTTTGGAGGGTTCCCCCTCAGATCTGATAATCTCTAGCTGAGTTACTTAAGCCTCCTTCTCTTGGCTTCCTCTGTTCTCAAAACAGGGGATATCACAACATTTTCATCAATAGGAGCCTGAGCAGACTCCTCAACAACATCTTCTTCAACCACTTCTTCTTCATTCGTTAGAAGAGCTTGTTCAGGCTCTTGAACAATCATTTCTTCTTCATCTACATGAGGATTCTCTTGAATGGGTTGATCCAGAATACGTCTTTCTTCAGCAGAAAGATTTCCAAATTCAATCAAAAGAGCAACATCTAGCTCATTTGTATCATCATTAACATCAAAGATATCCATCGGTTCATCATCATTGAAGGGATTTGCTCCAAAGCAATTAGCGCCATGAACGTATCGGGTAGCCACCAAAACGTAATTATCCATGATGTCATCCAGTCTCTTTAACACTTTCACTTCTACTTTAGAGCCTTTCTCAACAGGGTTAAAATTAGCCTTTCTGGCTTCAAGAATTGAGAATAATGCTCTTCCACATAAACATGTTTCAATAAGATCCTTTCTCTTCAGAGCTTCAGGCACCTCTGAAGTTTTAGCCCATTTGAGAACTTTCTTCTCATTGGCTACACATTTCTTCCATTCTCGGATTATTGCAGAATTTGATAGGGCTTCATTGTACTTGGAAGACAATCTTTCCAGGGACCATGATTCAAAAATTTCCAACTTCTCAGCCGCAATGGCTTTGACTTGATCTAACACGAGGTCAACCATTCTTGTTGCCTCCAATACTTCTTCAAAAACCGGAGTTTCAATATCTTTACCTTTTCCAACAACCTCGACGGGTCTTGGAGCAGGTCTGGGCTCACTAAAAACAATTCTGCTCGACATCCTTGCAGAACGCATCAACTCATATGCCGATTGGGGTTTCTTACACAGCTTAGTAGGGAGCTCTACACGAGTGACCTTCCCGGCTACTAAGGAATCCTTAGAAACAGGATTTGGCAAGGGAGATTCTCTGATGGGAATAGATGACTCCTCTTCAGCAGATTTACCAGTAACAAAGATAAGGATTGCACCTTGTTCGGGTTGAGCAGTTTCTGTAGCACCTGCGGCTTCTTGATCGGGTTGAATAACAGGAGACTTAGTCCTGTTAAGATTTTCATTATTTGGACCAGCTGACTCAACAGTGGGCCCTTCAGCAGATTACTTTACCGGAGTAAAAACAGATTCATCTTGTTCCATCACAGGAACATTAAACTTAAGCACATCGGCCAAAGGTTTAGAAGAGGTTACCTTCATTGATTTAGACGCGCGGGGTGCCTTTGTCTTCTTTTCCTTCGAGACACTTGATCTCGAGGGCTTTCTTAGGATGGTCGCCGGAGAAGACATAGAGGACATGGGAGTCGCAGCAAATACGCCTAGACCTTGCCTGATTCTTTAATCGACTGATTCAGAATCCTTCTTTGTGGAGCTTTTCAGACTGGAGGAACTGACCTCCAATTCATTCACAGTTTTTGATCTCTTTGCCCCCGTTGACATAATGGAAGCATACGACTGTCTGGATTGAGTAGAAGGCTTACCACCTGTCTGATAACTGGATGCTCCTGAGGTAGATTCCATATTGTTCTTCATCCTCATCAGGGTGCTAGAAACTGTAAGGGCAGAGAATACCCTAGGAGTGTTGATCTGCTTAGGTTCACCCATATGAACTTCTAAATGCTCTATCAATCGACTCAGTTGAGCCGCATACATTATGCTTTCTTTGTTTGCCTGGAAGATAGAAAAGCAAAGGTTCTAGAAAAGGGTAGATGCCCAGTTTACCTGGATTTCTTTTGAAATGGCACACATATAGTCAAAACGGTCTTGACTATAGAGATTAAAGGAACCAGACTTCCCATGAAGTGCTTTTGCTATCACATCGTTCAGCAAAATGAAGTGAGGCTTGAGGACCTTCTTATTTCCATTTACATGGATCATCGAACCATCGACATAAAAGGCCTTCTTCATCTCTTGCATAACATCAGATGAAAGAATCATGTCGAATGTGTGCCCCTCCATCGGAAGTTCAAAGAACTCCGCATATACAGTTTCGTCAAAAGATATTTCCACACCGTTGACGGTTGCTACGATTGATTCGACCACCATTGTTGCAGATTTGAAGAACTCGCGAATTTCTTTTTCATAGAATATGAATGGACCTCCAAGATACACTCTCAACCTAGAATATTCTAGGGTTCTTAACATATCCACTACTTCCGGTTGATCGAAAGTGTAGACCGATGGAAAATCCACCTGCAATGTACAATGACCCAAAGTGATTCTCTTGTTCAACATTTTTAGAGGAATATGAACAGGCATAAAATTTCAGAGAGATTTAGTGAGAAGGATGCAAAGAAAACTAGGGTTCTTAAGGATTTCGAGAGATGAAAAGCTTTTAAACTCATGCAAGGATGTCCTTATATAGACAGAGAAAAGATATGTAGAATAACCGTCACTTTTCTTAAGGGTATGGCCCATCAATAAATGTTAGACGTCCTTTTCAAGGAGTCATCATTAAAAATGAGGGTATATCAGTCATTTTCTATAAACTTGAAAGACACGTGTCTTCATGTTGGTAAGAGATGACTGTTTAATATTTGAGCGGGAAAAACGGATCCCTCCTCATGTGGGACAGCTGTCCTTGATCAGTCTAATCGGCACGTAGTTAGACGTTTTTCTTACTGCATAAATCCATATATCTAAACGTCTATTAGACGAATGGGTCCATTAAACGCATACGTCTAATTCCGTGTTGTATAAAGAAAATACGTCTAATGTCTATTAGACGTGTACGTCTAATTCCGCATGAACACCAAGTGTTCGACATGTGTTTGGTTAGACGTGAGAATCCTCTTGCTCATGAAGTAAAAACGCCTAACGTCTATTAGACGTTTACGTCTAATCGCGTAGGTTTTAAACCTCAACATATAGACTTAGATGCATAGATTTTGAGCAAAAATACGTCTAAGTACAGACCATTTCTTTTAGACACATTTGTCTAATAGATCGATTAAGGATATTCGTCTAGAGAGTATCTTTACTTCCAAAGTAATTTTCCCTCTCATTTTGTATAGAGACAAAAAATCATAAGAAACAATTTTTGTGGTCCAAAGACCAAAATATTTTTAACAAATAAAAACATTGAATCTTCTAAAATAGCAAAAGCCATTGTTGATCTTCTAGGCTGTGTACTCAAAAGAGTATTCTTCTTGCTTCCTTCCTGCAATCCTCCTGCATCACCTACAAAAGAAACTATTTACACATTTTGGTACCCATATTCAATTGGGTCCTCGATCAATTAGTCCCTTAGGAATCCATATTTGAGTTATTCTGATGGATTTCCCATTTTCTGTTGTGATAAATGCATAAGATTTTTACTTAATAGATGACTTTCTGCTAGCCACTGAGCCCTTAACTTTTGAAGAAGACTTTCTTTTAAAACTTCTTGACTTAGAGTCAGGTTTTAAATTTCCAGACTTATTAGCTGCTTCTAGCTTATTCTTAAGACAACTAACAGTCGACGGAACATAAATTATTTCATTTTTGAAAGCTACTTCTTCATTAATAGGATCAGATTCAATGCAGTCATACTCCCTTTGACAAAACTTATTGGTTTAAGCTTGTTAGTTGGAGAGTTTGAATTTTTACATGACAGGTTAGGGTCATTGCTATCAAATCCAAATCTGGATCTAGATGCAACAGGTTTTAACTTGCTGATCTGATATTTGATAGATTTTCCGGACCATGTCCATGCACAGACAACATAGTTTAACCTCTTGTTTTCAGATGAAAGAGTTTGAATTTGTTCTTTGAGCATCTCATTCTCAGATGAGATCTCTTCAACCTTCTTTTCGAAAACGTTTGACTCTTCAGTTTGAAATAGAGTTGGTTTGTTTACATCCGGTGAAGATTTAGTTTCATTTAAGGATTCTGCTACCTTTCTGTACTCGATGACCATGTCATCCAGTGCAGCTACCATTTGTTCCCTTGAAAACCTTTCGGAAGAGAAGTCAAATACCTTAGTCTCCTGAGTCCTTTCTTCATCTTCTCTTGCCATGAAGCAGGCCACTTCTTCTTCATCACTTTCACTAGATGAGAAGTAGGAATCACGGTTGCTTCGTTTGTTCTTCCCGTCATCTTCCATAAGAACCTTCAGCTATTTTCCATCATCCTTGGCATTTTCATGTTTCGGCTTCCGACATTCCGATGCATAATGACCTTTAATACCACAGTTAAAACAAGTAACATTAGCTTTAGAGTTTTTATTGTCATTAAAATTTGAAGAGTTTGAGTTAGAGTTGCTCTTCTTCATGAAGTCGCCAAACTTCTTCACAAAGAGAAACATGGCATTGCTGCTCATCTGCTAAACTGCCATCTTCACATCCGGAGCGGTTGGTGGCTCTTCAGTAGTCACCAGCGCCTTGACAATGATAATGGATGTGGGTTGATCTTCTTCCATCCTACAGTTCAGCTCGAACTCATAGGCTTTGAGATCAGCAAAGAGATCAAAGAGAGAGATCTTGTTAAGATCTTTGGATTCTCTCATCGCCATAGTCTTTATGTCCCATTCCCTTGGAAGAGCACGCATGACCTTGATAGCAAGCTCCCTGTTTATATAGGTCTTGCCTAGGATGGATAGGGATGAGACAATCTTGCTGAATCTGGTGTCGAAGTCGTTCATTGTTTCACCAGGACGCATCTTGAAGCTATAAACTGTTGATTGACAACCATAATCTTGTTTTCCTTGGTTTCTTGTTGCCCTCACACAGTTGGGTGAGTCTGTCCCTGAGCTTTTTGGCAGTATCGCATTCTATAATATAGTTGAACATACTGTCATCGAGAGATCTGTACAGAACATCAAAAGCCATGTTGTTAATGTTGTTTTGCCTATTTTCTTCAGCTGTCCAGTCAGGTTTCTCCTTATCGATCTTGATAGGACCTTCTGTAACGACACTCCACATGTCGTCATGAAGAGAAGAAAGATGAGCACGAACTCTTTTCTTCCATACAATGTAGTTTTCTCGAGAGAAAGTTGGAATGGCTGTAGCACTGGAATATTTGGTTATGGTCGATATTTTTCAGAAAAAGCTTGAGAATAGAAACATGGCTCTGATACCAATTGATAGGATTAGCATTATCGATAGAGACGGGGGTCTGTCTATTGTTGAAGGATAATGAAAAACGGTTTGAAAGAAATCATGTTAGAAATTTAATTCGCTTTCTATTCTACGCAAACCTTTGTAAACACTCGAAACAGATTCAAGGCGGAATTGTTTACATGGGTTTGAAGCTCAAGATGAAGAATGAAAAGATGATAGAAATGGACGAACACAACAGTTTGTTTATAGATGTTCGGAGAAACTCTACTACGTCAACCCTTCTTCCAACCACCGGAAGGATTCACTATAATATGATTAGAATCAAATACAGTTTGCACACACTTAGCTCACTATTGAACAGAACACACTCTGTTCAATTTACAAGATGAAGAATATTAATCCGCTAATGGTGTTTTTGATTCTAGCTCTTTCTTGATTCACACACAGTACAATCCGGAAAGGAACTTCACAGTATGAGTATTCAAAGGATTGATTGCTCGGTAGTTCTTCCAGATAGATTTCTCTCAGTTGATTGAATTGCTAGCTCGTTTTTTCTGTAAAATCCGGTTGTCCGTCCTTTGTCCCTAGGATTTGATAAATACTAGGCAGAGACTAATGGTCGAATCTTTAGAATGATACGTGGCACTCTTCCATTGGAAATCCTCCATTTTACATAGCAGGTTCTGAGCATAAGGATCGTGGCCGTACAATAACTTGTAGTGCGCCAAATAATCCATCAGGGATGTACCTGCAAAACAAGTAATATGAGGAAAATTCTCTTACGTGGCATTCTTTGGTTGGTTGCATATAGCTATCGTACTGATCTTCACTAGAAAGTGGAGTAGGAGTAGAGTACAGCTATAGCACGTGGGTAGGCGGGTGCTAGCTTCAAGCATACTACTTAAACATAGCATTAGACGTATTAGAGTTACACGACCTCGTCTAATGAAATCAAACATTCCCGTCTAAGAGCAGAATCCATTAGACCGCTTGGTCTAATGGGATTAGACTTACGTCTAATTACAATCACTTCAGACTAATCTAAAAGAGTTAGACTACACTTCTAACTTTCACTAATTAGACTACATGTCTAATTATTCACTAACTATTAGACTGCACGTCTAACTCTACTGAGTTAGACTACACGTCTAATTCCGGTTCTACTTCAGACTTGTCTGAAGGAGTTAGACTTACGTCTAACTTTCACTAATTAGACTACACGTCTAATCTTTCACTAACCATTAAATTGCACATCTAACTCCACTGAGTTAGACTGCACGTCTAATTCCAGTTCTATTTCAGACTTCTCTGAAGGAGTTAGACTGCACGTCTAACTCAACTTAGTTAGACTGCATGTCTAATTCCGCATATGTTAGACTGCACGTCTAACTCCACTGAGTTAGACTTGCACGTCTAATTCCACTAAGTTAGACTGCACGTCTAACTCCACGAGTTAGACTGCACGTCTAATTCCGAGATGTATTAGACTGCACGTCTAACTCCACGAGTTAGACTACACATCTAATTCCGAGATCTATTAGACTGCACGTCTAAGTCAACGAATTAGATTGCACGTCTAATTACGGAATTCATTAAATTGCACGTTAACTCCACTGAGTTAGACTACACGTTTAATTTTGTGCATCTAATGCCAAATTGGTTTAATGAGCCTCGTTAGAGCCAAATCTCATGAAATATGATTTCGATACACCTGTATCAAAGCTTATAAATCATTTCATCATCAAAATCCCAATATTCAAATTATTTCAACACATAGTCAAAATAATTTGACCCAACAATATTCAAAGGCTTGATTTCTGTAATTCCGCAAGCAAGATGATCGAGAGCTTGTCCGTTGTCCTTAGGATTTGATAAATACTGGGCAGAGACTAACGGTCGAATCTTTAGAATGATACGTGGCACTCTTCCATTGGAAAGCCTCCATTGTACACAACAGGTTCTGAGCACAGGTATCGTGGTCGTACACCAACTGGTAGTGCGTCGAATATTCTCTTACGTGGCATTCGTTGGTTGGTTGCATATAGCTATCGTACTAATCATCACTAGAAAGTGGAACAGGAGTAGGGTAGAGCTATAGAACGTGGGTAGGCGGGTGCTAACTTAAAACATACTACTTAAACATAGCATTAGACGTAATTCAGTTAGACGACCTCGTCTAATGAAATTAAACATCCCCGTCTAAGAGCAGAATCTATTAGACCGCCTGGTCTAATGGGATTAGACTTACGTCTAATGGCAATCACTTTAGACTAATCTGAAGGAGTTAGACCACACGTCTAACTTTCACATATTAGACTTCACGTCTAATCTTTCACAAACCATTAGACTGCACGTCTAACTCCACTTACTTAGACTGCACGTCTAATTCTGGTTCTACTTATGACTTGTCTGAAGGACTTAGACTACACGTCTAACTTTCAGGTTCTATTAGACTACACGTCTAACTCCACGACTTAGACTTCACATCTAATTACGGTTCAACTTCAGACTTGTCTGAAGGAGTTAGACTACACGAGTAACTTTCAGGTTCTATTAGATTGCACGTCTAACTCCATGAGTTAGACTACACGTTTAATTACGGTTCAACTTCAGACTTGTCTGAAGGAGTTAGACTACACGTCTAGTTTTCAAGTTCTATTAGACTGCACGTCTAACACCACGAGTTAGACTGCACGTGTAATTACAGGTCAAATACAGACTTGTCTGATAGAGTTAAACTACACGTCTAACTTTCACAATCCATTAAACTGCACTTCTAATTACGAGTTCCATTAGACTGCACTTCTAACTCCGCTGAGTTAGACTGCACGTCTAATTCCAAATATATTAGACTGCACGTCTAATTACGTATACATTAGATTGCACGTCTAACTCCGCTGAGTTAGACTACACGTCTAATTCCAAATATATTAGACTGCACGTCTAACTCCGTTGACTTAGACTGCACGTCTAATTACGTATACATTAGACTACACGTCTAACTCCGCTGAGTTAGACTGCACGTCTAATTACATATACATTAGATTTCACGTCTAACTCCGCTGAGTTAGACTGCACGTCTAATTATAGATGCATTAGACTGCACGTCTAACTCCACGAGTTAGACTGTACGTGTAATTACGGAGTCTATTAGACTGCACGTCTAATTCCTTTAGTTAGACTACACGTCTAACACCGCTTAGTTAGACTACACGTCTAACTTCGCTAGTTAGACTACACGTCTAACTTCGCTAGTTAGACTACACGTCTAACTTTGTGCATCTAATGCCAAATCGGTCTAATGAGCCTCATTAGAACCTAGTCGCATGAAATGTGATTTCGACACACCTGCATCAAAGCACATAAATCATTTCATCATCAAAATCCCAATGGTTAAATTATTTCAACACTTCCCCATTTTTGATGAAAATTTTTTAACCCTGCATATATTTAGCAAAATATGCATTCATCATATAAATAAATATCTGTTCAGTTACAGCAAACTTCACAAACTTCCAAAACCAATATTTAGAGCATAATCAAAGAAACTCTGTTTGAGAAACTTAAACAGAGTAGAAGAAAAGAAGTTATTGTTCTTCCCTTTTTACTCGAAGATCGGTTGGGCTCATATCTTAACCGCTTAACAAATTTAGAAAAGGAGGAAGACTGCGACCACCACGACCGCTTCCACTTGATCTCCCACCACAATCCCCGCCATTGGCACGACCTCTTTGATCAAAGCCAGATTACCTACCACAACCACCACCACTGCTTCGGCCTCCACGATCACCACCGCTTCGACCTCCGCCTCTATTAGTTGGCCTAGGATTTTCATCGTTGCTCGACGCTCGTCTAGATCTAGTGCTGGTTGACACACCGTCACTTCTTCTGCTTGACTCACATTGGGTGATACGAGGTTGATCTCTTTCAGCATCAGGTTTCGCATTCTCTTTTGATTGAAACTTTCTTGCAATAGAGTCAGCAAATTCCAGTCGTTCACCATTTGTTCTTCTTAAACATCCTTGAATTTCCACCATCTAGTTTTTCATCAAACTGAGTTCATCCATAGTTTCTCTATGACGATCATCATTGATGTGCCTTTCTCTATCACTTTTCTTAAGGGGTATGACCCGTCAATTAATGTTAGACGTCCTTTCCAAAGAGTAATCATTAAATATAAGGGTATATCAGTCATTTTCTTTAAACTTGAAAGACATGTGACTTCATGTTGTTAAGAGATGACTGTTTAATATTTGAGCGGGAAAAGCGGATAGCTCTTCATGTGGGAAAGTTGTCCTTGATCAGTCTAATCAGCACGTAGTTAGACGTTTTTCTTACTGCACAAATCCATATAGCTAAAGGTCTATTAGACGGATGGGTCTATTAGACGCATACGTCTAATTCCGTGTTGTAAAGAATACGTCTAATGTCTATTCGACGTGTACGTCTAATTACGCATGAACACCACGTGTTAGACGTGTGTTTGGTTAGATGTGAGCATCCTCTTGCTCATGACATAAAAACGTCTAACGTCTATTAGTCGTGTACGTCTAATCGCGTAGGTTTTCAACCTCAATATATAGACTTAGATGTATAGATTGTGAGCAAAAATACGTCTCAGTACAAACCGTTTCTTTTAGACACACTTGTCTAATAGACCGATTAAGGATATTCGTCTAGAGAGTATCTTTACATCCAAAGTAATTTTCCCTCTCATTTTGTATAGGGACAAAAAAGCATAAGAAACAGTTTTTGTGGTCCAAAGAATAAAAATATTTTTCACAAACAAAAACATTTAATCTACTAGAATGGAAAAGACACTTGTTGATCTTCTAGGATGTGTACTCAAAAGAATGTTCTTCTTGCTTCCTTCTTGCAATCCTCCTGCATCACCTACAAAAGAAACTATTTACACATTTTGGTACCCATATTCAATTGGGTCCTCGAGCAATTAGTCCCTTAGGAATCCATATTTGAGTTATTCTGATGGATTTCCCATCTTTGGTTATGATCGACATTTTTTAGGAAAGGCTTGAGAATAGAAACAGAGCTCTAATACCAATTGATAGGATCGACTTTATCGATACAGACGGGGGTTTGTTTATTGATGGAGGCTTATGAAAAACGGTTTGAAAGAAATCTTGTTAAGGATTTAATTCGCTTTCTATTCTACGCAAACCCTTGTAAACACTCGAAACAGAATCAAGGCGGAATTGTTTACTTAGGTTTGAAGCTCAAGATGAAGAATGAGAAGATGACAGAAATTAAAAGACACAACAGTTTGTTTATGGATGTTCAGAGCAAACTCTCCTACGTCACCTCTTATTCCAACCACCGAAAGGATTCACTATAATATGATTCGAATCAAATACAGTTTGCACACACTTAGCTCACTATTGAATAGAACACACTCTGTTCAATTTACAAGATGAAGAATATCACTCAGCTAACAGTGTTTTTGATTCTAGCTCACTCTTGATTCACACACAGTACAATCAAGAAAGCAACTTCACAATATGAATATTCAAAGGCTTGATTTCCCTCTTTGTGATTCCGGCAAGCAAGATGATCGAGAGCTTGTCCGTTGTCCTTAGGATTTGATAAATACTGGGCAGAGACTAACGGTCGAATCTTTAGAATGATACGTGGAACTCTTCCATTGAAAAGCCTCCATTGTACACAGCAGGTTCTGAGCACAGGGATCGTGGTCGTACACCAACTGGTAGTGCGTCGAATATTCCATCAGAGATTACCTGCAAAATTAGTGATATGAAGGAAATTCTCTTACGTGGCATTCGTTGGTTGGTTACATATAGTTATTGTAGATAATCCAGATTACGAGGAAGGTGTTGACAAATTCCTCGAGTATGATGTTATGAGTACATCCCGACAAACCGTGAAATGTCCTTGCGTGAAATGCTTGAACACGTCGTTTATGGAAATAAACGAAGTGAAGACTCACCTCATCATTTATGGAATAAATGTTCATTATGAGTATTGGTATTTTCATGGAGAAAGAGACGTACTACACAAGTGGTTAATGACGATGTCGATGAAGATGCCGATGACTTCGATGATGATGATGATGATGACGATGATCAGTCGGAGGATGTCGTGCCGAAAATCAACGATGCAAGACCGGAGATGAATAATACAGTTAATGAAGAGGTCAATGAAAAACGTTATATGCACGAATTTATAAACGATATGTTCCTGTTAGGATCTAGGTCGCGGCTGGAGGACCGGGGTTGGGCCGGTTAGCGCATCTCACTCAAAGGGTGGTGATTAATCCGGTTAGAGATTAACACCAGGGTTTCAATACTAAACAAACTGTCACAAACCCTTGAACCAGGTTCAAGCGCGAAAGAGGTTTGTTTCAGGTTGAAGCAGCACACTTATAGGATAGGCAGAACCGGTTTTTAGATAAGACAAGTTTTGAGGTTGCTAGGTCGGTTTTGTAACTTGGTGATTCGGTTTAGGTGGTGTAGAGTCGGTTAAAGCGGTGTAGGTAGGTTAGTACAGGTCGGTTAGAATGTAGACCAGCAGAAAGTAATTAACAAGACAGGTTTTTATGGATGTTCGGAGATAAAACTCCTACGTCACCCCTTCCTCTCGAAACCGCGAGAAGGATATTCACTAAGGAATACAAATACAATCCGATCGAGACTTATTTCCTGCTCGATAACAACCGTACAATTTATACTGAAATTGTAAATACACACTTCAACTTTAGCACTTAGGCCTTTTCTAGAGAGAGAACACAATCTTATCACTTGTAAATTAATTGTTCACTATGTCCCTTAGAGTCTCTTGTGTCCCACATTTACTCCTCTTCAGCTGCTCCTTTTATAGGTGAAATATGCCAACGGTCATATTTCATTTCCTTGAATTTGATTGGTGGACCAGAGGTTCAGTGATTCAGACCTGGCGGTCAACTTTTCAGACCTGGCGGTCAACCTCATAGAGTTGGCAGTCTGTTCTTCCAGTATATAGGACAAACCGGCTAGGTTTATCTTTTACTCAATGTGGTAACTGTCTGTTAAACAGTTGTCTGTACTTGGAAGATTGCCTTTCTGATTTATCCTGAAGTGGAAAGATCTTGTAGGACAGTCTTCTGCAGCCTGCAGACTTTTCTCAGACTTGTATGAATATATAAAATGATGTACAAATAAATGAAATAAATAATATATATATGAAAACAATATCATCAAATAAGTGGTTAATTCAAGTTATGTGATCAACACATTTTTCTTTAAAACAGTATTATCGTCTCCCCTTGTATTAGAGCTTATCGCAGCTGACTGTCTTTCATGGTACAACGAATCTAGTAGTGATTTAGCAATGAAATCACTACACAACAAATTTGATAAAGTATCTAAATCGATAACTAGGTTTCAATGGAATACGATGAGTAAAGTATTCAAAGACACTCACAACATAAGGAAAGGCTTTTGATATTCTAAAAAAAAGAACTCTGGAGGAAAGGCTTTTGATATTCTAAAAAAAAGAACTCTTAGGATTCTAGTGTGAGAAATGATAAGAGGACATTGTTTGTTTCTTCATTTTTTTTTTAATATTTCTTCTTATTTAAGTTTATTGCTTGTCAAAATTAATTAAGACATTAATTTAGCAATATTTATGGTTACATGATTTTTTCAAGTGTTAATAATAATATTAAATTATCATAACAATTGATAATAATAAACTCACCTGAGTTAAATTAGAAATTAATAATATTTTTGTTAATTGATTATTGCATTTTAAATTAATTAATTTAAATTTTATTTTTCAAAAATTTAAATTTTTAACTGACATTTAAATTTATTGTGAATTTCATTTAATTTTATTACTATTGAAATTCATAAAATTAGTTTCAAATTTCCAATAATAATTATGTTATAAGCATGCACACCAAATTCCATTTGTTGTTTATTATGAATTTTTTTTTACTAATGGAAGATCCAATTAAATATATTTAGAAAAAAATCATATATATTTATTTATATTATCATAAGATTCATAACCAATATGTTATACAAGCCCCCAACACTTAGTTAATTGAAATAACTGAAATCAAAATATTATTTTATAGCAGCTAGCATTGCGGAGTAGAGACGGCGCAGGCGACGACAATCCGCTTGGCATTAGAAGAATTAGCTAAACGTTTGTACAATGGATTCTTTATGTAACCGCAAAAGCAAGACTCTTGATCATTCATCTTCGCACAGCACTGCTTTGTCGGAGTTACTTCCGGCGAGAGTAACCGCAAAAGCAAGACTCTTGATCCAGCGGATTACACGCCACCGCCACTGCCTCTGCCACCAACGGCAGTTCAACACCCATGACCACCAGTACGACCACAGCTGAAAGTAAGATGGTCAAGTTCTTCATCAAAACGAATTATTGATTCTAAATTCTAGAGAGAGAATATTAGATTGAGAATGAGATACTCTAATGGGTAGTGAATTACTTTATTTATAAGAGAGAAAAAATCAATAACAACATTTTTAGTTGTAAACGTGTTAAAGTAATAACAACATTTAATAAAATATTATAAAAGAAATATATATAAAAATAAGTTAATTCTTCATGAAAGATTTCAATTAATAGCCCTTAGAGCTAATTTGATGTGATTTATAAAAATAAATTAATATCAATTCAATCCTAATCATTTTTTAAACTAATCCTCAATTAAATAACAAATATATTACTGTAATTTTCATAATATTAAACTTATTTTAGTCATTATTCATCCAATTTTTTTTCTTAAAAAGTAATTTTTTTTAATGAATTTAGTTATCTAGAATCACTCTAGATGTTGTAATTTATTTATTCATTATATATATATACATATATAAACAAAGTAACAATTCTAATCAAATATAGTTTTTATTAATTTTATTTTATAATATTAAACTTATTTTAGTCATTATTCATATAAACTTTTTCTTCAAAAGTATTTTTATTTTTAAAGAATTTAGTTATATAGAATAAATCTAGATGTTGTAATTTATTTATTATTTCATATATTTCATAGTAGCAATTCTAATCAAATATAGTTTTTGTTAATTTTTATGGTAACTTGATTTTTTTCATCTATCCTGTGCATGTCTAAGTTAATTTATTTTAATATATTTATTTAAATTATTCACAACCTTGTATGAGCTCACATGAAATGAATTTTATATAATAGAATATTAACATTTTAAATTCAATTTTGACTCATTAAAATCAGAGTTAAAACTGTAGTGTTAGTATTAAATTGTTTTTTTTTTTTGGGTGGAGGGGAAGTATTAAATTGGTTTTAGAGATAACTCGTTAAACAATATTTCAATCTGCCATCATTTCTAAATAGATTTAAAGATACAAAATGCAGAACATAAAAAATAATATTATGTTAGATTATATACGTTATACATGGCACTTTATTTTTTATAAGGTTAAGTCTTATAACTTAATTTTATAACAGTTTATTAATACCTTTTCATCAAACTATATATTATTTTTTATAACGTTTTAATTGTTGTGTATTTTATATTTTTATATACTTTTTACTTTTAAAATGTTAGTCTTACTTATTAAATATTTCTTTTAAACTGAAAACCTCTTTCTTTTTAAATAGAAAAAAAAAGAAAATCAAATTTTAATATTTTATTTATTATCTCCTCATCATGTTTAAGCTGTATTTAGTTAATCTTATTTCATTTAATTGATTGGTCACCAAAAAAATCATTTGAACTCATCATTCCATAACATATTTAGGCCTACTAAAGAGTAATTTATAATAGATAAATATTTTTAATTAAATATTTAGTTAACCTATAAAAAAAACAGAGGATTTGTAACAAGTGCTCAACAACCATCTTTACATTAAAAACTGAATTTATCAACTGTTTTAGCATTTACTTGGAACTTCGCAACTACATTTGCAAGAACCCCTAAATATTGTGTTTATCTAATTACAAATTTGCATTAGTTTTTACACTAACTATTTCAACATCATTTCCACTAAATCCATATGTAACAAAGAAAATCCATTTTTTCTGAAACTGTAACTAACCATATTTAATATATATTTGTAATAGATTTTGAAATATATATTTTAATTATAAATAAGTTGTTTTGTAATAGAAATTTCAATAAGATAAACCTATTTAAAAATAAATATATATTCAACATAAACTAGAATAACGTATAAAATTATGAACTGCAATATGTTTCGCAATAGCCAATATAACGAATATATGAAAATTAAGCAATAAAATTTGCATATTTCTTTTAAAACTATATTCAACAAAAACTGCAATAGTTAGATTATTTTTATGAAATTTGTATTCAACAAAAACTGCAATACCTACACTATTTATAAGTAACGTACCTTCACCAAAAACTGCATTAGCTTATAAAATTACGTTATGCAATACTCTTTCAAATAACATATTAAATTTCGTACTGCAATAATCTTTTAAATATATATAATTATAATTTTTATAATCAATTACAAATATGTCTGTCCGCGCACAAATTCGGCGTCCCTCTCCTTTTCAGGAGGAAAATACTTTGGATTAAATTATAAGTGTCTGGTTGCTTTTAGATTTTAAAGAGGTCTTTGATATATTTTCCAATTAAGTTCGCGTATCCCTAAATCCTTCCCATCGGGTTTTGGGAGATGGGTTTTTGAAAAAGTCATGTTTGGATTGAATTTTTGTGCTAGTAACCTCTTTTAAAATAAAATATTATTTAAAAAAAGATTTGTGTAAAAATATAGTTTTGGCGTTTAGGTTTTGTGATTTAAACATAAATCGGTGTTGTACGTATAAAAACGTAAAAACAATTGAGTTTCTATAAGGGTTCGCTTTCTGGTTACACTAAAGGTTTTATTTTTCTAAAGTCTTTCTAAACAAAAGTTTATTTATAACATTTATTTTCAACTTATGAGTCCGGGGTCCTAGGTATGGGTTGGTATGTGAAATGTAAATATTTGTACAAAATTATTTTAAATTGGCGTACCTGACTGCGAAGTAATATGCGTTTGTTAGGGTTTAGAAATAAACATCAAACAAAACTCTATTCAAAATATTTGTTTGGGAGAAATCCCAAAAATATTTGAAAATAATTGTCGTACCTCGGGATTATTCGAAAACGTGTAAAAGGTTCCAAAATTACAAAAATAATTTTATGTTTTGAAAAGAAGAATCAAACAATCCCTAGGTCTGTAGTCCTAGGCTTCGGTCCGTTTTTACCGGTCGAGAACCGGAAGGGTTCGGTTAGGACCAAGGTGGTTCTCGGTTGAGGGTTGGGTGTCATGGTCAAGGGACCAGAAGTCATCGGTCCTTGGGTGTGAGGATCAAACCTAGGTCGAAAATGTCGGTGCTAGGTCTAGGGTTTGATTGGTCATAGGGTTAGGTTGATCGGTCATATGGTTAGATATACTAGTCCTACGCTAAGTGGAGGTTCGGTCCTAAGGTTATGTTTATATGTCCCAGTCCACGGTCCTAAGAATAAAAATATCGGTCCTAATCCTCGGTCTTAGTTGAAGAACATCGGTCCTAGGTCTCGGTCTTGACTCAAGAATATCTGTCCTTGGTCTCGGTCCTAGGTGAAATTTTATCGGTCTTGGCTCTCGGTCCTTGTTCATGAAACTGGTCCAATAGGACAAAGCTATTCTTGAATTGGTCAAGAACATCAGAAGTCAATAACTTTTGATCTAGATATTGGAATCATGATATGTAAGCTACAATTAGTTCATATGATTATAAAGAATAAAGCCCTAACATAAATTGCGATTTCTTGATCTCTACAAAGGTCAATTTTAAATAACCTTTTCTAGATCAAATTTTATGATATTTTAAATTAGATTATTTCAAGGTGTGATTTTTATTCTATTATCTTTGAAATGATTAATATAGTTAAACATAACCAAAATAATAACATTATTCAAGCTCTAAAACAGTTTTCAAAGATTGAATCAAAATAAAAAAAAATCAAAAACTAAATTTGATCAAATATGATCAAATCATTAAAATAGTTGCTTGGTTTTCATCCTAACATGTCAACAAACATGTATAGGAACTAATTGGATCAAAAAATCCAGATTCAAACCAAGAACACCAAATTTTGATAAATCAAATTTGCAAACTTTAATTTTTCAAATTCTTGATTTTGGGTGAATTGATCATATATATTCTTTAACCAATAGTTCATATATGATCTAGGGAATGGATCTATACAAAGGAATCACATGAACAATCCCTAGAAAAGAACAAACATAATCAAACTTGAAAATTTGAAGAAATTCAAATTTTCAATTACAAATCGAAATACAATCGATCTTAAAGCTTACCACTCTAGGGAGATGTTGGAAGCTTTCCCAATGCCTGGATAAGAGAAGGAGTTGCCGGAGAAGATTCTTATGAAAATCAGTTATTGGTTAGATCTTGAATCCTTGATTCAGATCGTTATGGGCTGTAATTATTATGAATATGCGTGTTGTTGAGATTTACAAATCTTTAGGAGTATTTATAGGGAAGGATTGTGGTTGCAGAAGTCAAATTCGATTTGAGTTCGTCTTTTCCGACGAGTTTATCCTATGTCGTGGCAGCCTTATCCAGCGCGGGATAAGGTTGAAGGATAAGGGAGGATGTTATATGTAGATGAAGGGAGCACGTAGGAGAAATCTAAGAGGATAACTATGTTTGTGACATGTAGTGATGTTTCTAGAAGAATCGATCGGTGACGATCGCGAAACCGATGAGGTGTAGGGCTCAGGAGAAGAAGATGAAGAAGAAGATGTCGTTTTGGCTAATGGAGTCGTGCGTTCTTTCTGTGGTCAACGGCTTGACTAACGGGGTTAGACAAGTTCGTTAGTGGATCCGGTGTGGCCTAATACGCGTTGGATCTGTTTTTGCGAGGGGTCTAGCGCGTTATATGTTGTTGGATAAGATTTGGGTGTTCATCTGATTGTCCTCAATCCTTCTGCAAAGTATTAAAAAAATTCTTCCACGAAGAATCAGCCTATTTATTTTTAATTTAAAATATTTATAAAAATCGATTCTTCCACGAAGAATCAGCCTATTTATTTTTAATTTAAAATATTTATAAAAATCGATTCTTAATCCCTCTTAAATCTTACAAATCTGAAAGTTTCAGGTTCCATTGATGATCAGAATACTAAGTCTACTTGTCCTGCTAAGGATCATAGAGAAAGTCAGACAACCAGACTATGGACTAGGCTAGAAAAAAGTTGGATAGAAGACACTAAATGCGCCCAGGATTCTGAAACTAAGGCTAAAATTGTAGGATCTTCTAAACAGCCTACACATCTAGTTGAAGCTGTTGAAAGATATAGTCTAACAGAATCTGGAAACACTAAAGAAATTGGATCTAAGTTGGAGCTGAACTGAACTTGTTTGGTATAGCCAATGGTGAAAGCTTGGCTGAAAATTATACTGATTCGTTGATTCATGTCACCATAAATGCCAATCTATTTGAAAAGTTGGGTCTTGATATGGATCTCATGGAAGCTACAAATAAGTTGGGTCAGAATATAGGTCAGGGTATAAGAGGTGAAGAAAGTATGAAACTGGAAGAATTAGCCAATGATTTCCGCTTGGTTAGGTCTCAAAAAGATAATCTGGTTTGGATCTAACAATGGTGGATGACATGAATCTTGAATTGAAAAAGGCAAACATTAAGGGTCTGGGTTCGTGTCATGACATGAATCCTGACATAAGAAAAATAAATGTTGGTCCTAGCTCTTCTAATGCCGGTCCTAGCTCTTTAAATTTCGGTTCTGGCATCACATATCCACCTTTTACCGGTCCTAATCGCCAGGATGATAACTCTACGATCAAAGTTATGAACCACCGGTCGAATAAAAAGAACCAAAGCACGAATATTGATTTGGAATCAAACGATAGCACCGACTATGATCAAACAATAATATGCGACTTGAATATCATATGTCCATGAAGAAGATGTCGGCAACAAATATCAAACCAAAAGCAAAGGGGCATAGTTCTTCCAAAACAAGTGTTGAAATTGAAAGAATCAGTCAAGAAACTGGATTGAATAATTCTAAAACAGCTAAGAAGGGTAAGAATGGATCGAAAATCAAAGAAAGGAAAAACATGAAGGAAAATAACTCAAATTCCAAGAAGAATGCTGAAGTAAACCATGACACTGGAGGCTAACCCTGAGATACTGAACCTGGTTGCGTTTTCTCCACTCGTTAATCTGGATCCTAAATTACAATTGATAGCATTTAAAAGAGGAAAACTGGTACACAAGAGAAGAGCACTGAAGGGGATATTCTAAAGAAGATTGGAACAATTGAGGGAAACAGTTTTATGGGAAATACAAGGATTAGATAGGTCGAAAAGAACAAATAAGTCAGGAAAGATAACAACCCTGAAACAGTAATCTCCTCAACTCCTCCTACTGCTACAATTCCTGGTAAAGAAAGTACTCAAACTGATAACAAGGATCCTACTACTAGTCCAACGTGGTTAATGATGAAAAACGAAATAGCAAATTTGGAAGGACTAAGAAACCAGATGAAGAAGCTATTTTTCCAAGTTAATAAACAAGAAATTACGATGCCCCAGGAAAGAAATGATCAATTGAATGCATAGTTAACAGTCACTATCTAAAGAATTGGAATCTCTTCTACAAAGACCAATATGATTGATCAAGTGGATGATTGACGCCAAGAAGGAAATTTCGAAATGTAATAAATTAAAGGTGTACACAATCACGAGCAACCCAAACAAAACCTAGAAAGAAGGAAAGATGTGGAATGGAAATGTCATGAACGATTCAGAAAATGGAAAATTCTAGATAGACACCTTATTCCCAAAGGTAATTTACACATGATCACAATCAATGATCACGTCTAAGGTAATTTGCTGAGGTTAAAAGAACACTGATAGGTTAATGGGAAACCTCTGGTCTAGAGTGTATCACAATCAATGATCACGGATTCTACTTTCTATCCTTCAAGAATGGAAGCGAAATAAATTCGATCATAGAGAGCAAGTATACCTTTATTAGGGGAAAAAGATTCAAGCTGTACAAGTAGAGGGAGGAACTTAATACTAATCATAGACCGCCTAAACTTGAACAAATTTGGGTGAATCTCAAGAATGTTCCATCACACATGTGCAACTTAATGGGCATGGCCTATATTTCAAGCATTATAGGCAAACCACTTATGTTTGACCCAGTAATGGAAGGCTACGAGCGTGCATCCGTGGTTAGAGTTTGTGTCGAAATCCATCCAAGTAGCTCTCTTCCAATCAATCTTAAACTTAAAGATAGATTGGGAAATTTATTTGACATTGGAGTACAATACGAATGGAAACCAAATCGATGTATATGGTGTAGCACTTTCACACACAGTCAATAATAATAAAAAAATCGAAGGCCAATTACAACGACCAGGAAAGAGGTTTTAATGACTCTAACCAGGCTCAGGTTGAGAGAAATGTGAACAAGTCTGAACTTAACAACAATGAACACACTGATGATGATAGGATGGGAAACAAAAACCCATAAAATAAGGGTAAGGAAGAAGATAGGAAAAAGAATGAAGTGGTTAAGGGTACGGGCTGGCCATGCTAACGCTGATCCTATCGGTCATGTTCAGGGTACTAGTCCTAGGGATTCTGTTTTCTCAAGAATAGGTCCTTTTCAAAACGTTGGTTTTGGTCAGGGTATCGGTCCTGATAAAGATGTACATAGCTACACCGGTCCTAGAGCTTCTCATAATGTTATCGTTCCTAGCCATATTGACTATGTTAAGCTTGATCCTAGACTTACTGATCTTGAAACTACTCAAGCTACCGGACTTGCTACTACTGGTCTTGATGAAAAAGGTGCAACCATTGTTGGTCCCAGCTATATTGGTCCTGATACTGAAAGAATGGGGTTTTACCGAAAGATTTTTTCGACAGATTTATATATCTATCGGTATAAGTGCTGAAAGGGAGAAAACTGTCGCAAATGAGAAAAAAACCGACAGTGGCTACAATTCCTTCGGTATTTAGATACAATACCGAAAGATATATACTATATCTTTCTGCTTTGATCCTTTCCAAAACTTTTTCAGAAAAATGGCTAAATATAGGATTTCCTTTAAGATGTATATCGAAAGATTTATACTATATCTTTCGGCTTTGATCCATTCTAAAACTTTTTCATAAAAAGGCTAAGTAAATAGTTTTTTGGGTTTTAAAGGCCAAAATCGAAATAAGTACATATATCTTTCGGTTTTTCTATATAATACCGAAAGATTTAGGGTAAATGTTTCGGCTATGGACATCCTTCAAAAGTTTCTTATGTGATTGAGTTAAGTTACAAGTATAGGTTGTTTTGTTTGATTATATATATAAAATATATACAAGATTTGTGTTTGATCATTATATACTTAGAATGAGTGATTATGTTTTTATATTTGTATGTCTAGGGATTGGTGTTTAAATTATATGTATAGAATTGTGTTTAGGTTTGAAGGATAAAATATAAAAATGGTTAAATCAAGTGAAAATAATAATAATTAAAGGGTCATATACCGAAAGATATAGGGGAAATCTTTCGGGTTTGAAGGGTAAAACCTAAAGATTTATATAAATCTTTCGGCTTTTCCCACATCCCCAAAACTTTATTTTTTGTTATTTGAAGGGTAAAAACGAAAGATATAGGGGAAATCTTTTGGGTTTGAAGGGTAAAACTGAAAGATTTGTATAAATCTTTGGCTTTTCCCACATCCCAAAAATTTTATTTTTGTTATTTGAAGAGTAAAACCAAAAGATTTATACAAATCTTTCGGTTTTGCCAAATTTCTTTTGGTTTTTAATGTCCAAAGACGAAAGATGTAAGGTATATTTTTCGGTTTTGGTTCTTTACAAATTTCTTACTAGTTTCTAAATACATGAATCTTGTTTAATTGTCCAATCATATCAATTGTGATTCAATATTCTAAGTAGATGGATTGTGATTGAGTATATAAAATGTATACAAGTTTTGTGTTTGATCATGTTATATACTTAGCTAGAATGAGTGAATATGTTTTATATTTGTATGTGTATGGATTTGTGTTTGATTTATATGTATAGAATTGTGGTTAGGTTTTAAGGATAAAATATAATATTGGTTAAATCAAGTGAAAATAATAAATCGTAAAAGTTCATATACCGAAAGATTTAATGGAAATCTTTCGGTTTTGAAGGGTAAAACCGAAAGATTTATACAAATCTTTCGGTCTTGTCCAATTTCCAACAATCTGTTTTATTTGATTTTTAAAGGTCAAAACCGAAAGATTTATATATATCTTTCGGTTTTGCCAAAGAATACCGAAAAATTTAGGGTAAATCTTTCGGTTTTGGTCCTTTACAAATTTATTACCCCTCTTCCAATTGGTGTCTAAGTACATGAATCTTGTTTAATTGTCCAAATATATCAATTGTATGTGATTAAATATTCAAAGTAGATGGATTGTGATTGAATTAATTGTCTAAGTTTTGTGTTTGATCATTATATACTTAGAATGAGAGAATATGTTTTATATTTGTATGTGTAAGAATTTGTGTTTGATTTATAAGTATAAAATTGTGTTTAGGTTTTAAGGATAAAATATAACAATGGTTAAATAAAGTGAGAATAATAATAATTAAAAGGTCAAATACCGAAAGATATAGGGGAAATCTTTCGGGTTTGAAGGGTAAAACCGAAATATCTATATAAATCTTTCGGCTTTGCTCAATTTTCAGAACATTATTTTTTTTGTTATTTAAGGCCAAACCGAAAGATATAGGGTAAACCTTTCGTTTTTGGTGACTCTTAACTAATTTATTTCCCTTTAGAATTGATATTTTGGTTTCTAAGTACATGAATATTTTTTAATTGTACAAGAATATATGGATTGTGATTCAATATTCAAAGTAGAGGGGTTGTGATTAAAGTTACAAATATAGGATTGTGTTTGATTATACTATGATGTATAAGATTTGAGTTTGATTATGATGAGTGAATATATTTTATATTTGTATGTGTAGGGATTTGTGTTTGATTTTTAATATAGGATTGTGTTTAGGTTTGAAGGATAATGGTTAAATCAAATGAAAATAATAAATGGTAAAAGTTCAAATACCGAAATATATAGGGCAAATCTTTCGGTTTTGAAGGGTAAAACCGAAAGATTTAGATGAATCTTTCGGCTTTTCTCTATTTCCAGCACTTTATTTTTTTTTTGTTTATTTAAGGCCAAAACCGAATGATGTAGACATATCTTTCGGTTTTTTGCCACTACCAAAGCCGAAAGATTTAGATGAAACTGTCGCCGAATAAATTTGTAGCAATCCCGAAAGATTTAGGCATATCTTTCGGTATTGCTTCTTTATATTGATCTAATCAGGCAGAAACCATTTCCTTCTCTCTCCTTCCGCCTCTGCCGAAACCCTCCAACGCCGCCGTTGTATCTCCGCCACAGTCGCTGTATCTCTGACGCCGCCGCTCTCTCTCCGACGCCGCCACCGCTCTCTTATCGCTGATCCCGTTCAAAGGTAGTTTCTTTGTAGCCTCCTCATAGTATTTCTCTCCCCTCAGGTCGACCCCGACTCCGACAGCCCCTGCCTCCCTACACTCGTCTCAGACGAATAACGTGTCATCATTAGGAGCGTTCCAAGATCAGGTAAAGCTTCTTTCTTACTAATCTCGCGTTTTTCAATTTTGTAGATCTTGTTTTTTGTTTCTTAACTTTGTTTTAGAAGGAAACAACTTGTGTTAGATTGTTGAATTTAAAAGACTAGGACTTTGATCATTTTAGTAAATTATATGTAGTTTAGGTTTTGAATTTGGGGATTTTGTTTGTGTTGAATTATGTTTTTATGTTGAGATGAAAGGATCAAACCAAAATTCAAACCATAATTCATACCTTTGATTGTGATTTTAGCATCAATATTCAAACTTGATCAAAATTTCAATAGTAAAAGGACTTGACAACAGAAGATGGTTCAAGGGTTTCTCTTTTACTACTACACAATAGACATGAATCATCTTTCTTTAACGGATTTAAATTTGTTGACATTATCATTCATTATGAGATTTTCAAGTAATGTTATTCATAACTTGAATTGATGTTTATGACAATATTTTAAGATTGTTTCTCCTTCGATTTTGATTGAGTCTCATGCTTTTGAACTTCACAACAGACATGAATCATCTTTCTTTAACCAATTTAAATCTATTGACATTATTATTTGTTATATGATTTATGATGTTTTATGTAGATTATTGATTCTTTTCATAATAGTTTGTAAGTAATTAGATTGATTGATTTTCATCAAAAAAGTCTCAATGTTTTATCTTCTCTAATTATAGGTTTTTTTTTCTTTTCTTAGCCCTAGTCTTCTTCTTCTTCTTCAGCTCTTCAACTTCGGTAGTCGGTAGCACCGTAGCACGACTCAACCTCACGGTCCTCACAACTCACCAGTCAACTCAGTAATTCAACCCTAATTTTCGTGTCCACCGAGCCTTCAGGTACCATTTTCGACTTTCACATATCATTTTAATTTATTACTCTTGTATTTTTCTTTAATTGTTAGTATGTTAGGTTAGTAAATTCAACTACTTAGGTATTAATTTATGAATGCTATATCACATTTGTAGAAATTGACAACTTGTGATAACATTGTTTGCCTCTATCTTGCAGTAGATGCAAATTACAAAGTCAATGAGTATTTATTTTTCTTGGGTGTTTATAATAACAAGCAATGTTTACTAGTTGAAAAGATCACATGATTTGTATATTTTAGCCTAAAATTTGATGAATTAGTTCAATTGGCTGAAAATTTGTGAACTTTGTATGAAGTTATTGTGCGATTAGCCTGAAATTTGATAAATTAGTTCAATTGTCTGAAAACTTGTGAAGTTTGTATGAAGTTGTTGTGAGATTAGCCTGAAATTTGATGAATTAGTTCAATTGGCTGAAAATTTGTGAACATTGTATAAAGTTATTTTGAGATTAACCTGAAATTTGATGAATTAGTTCAATTGGCTGACAATTTGTGAACTTTGTATGAAGTTATTGTGAAATTAGGTTGAAATTTGGTGAAATTAGTTTATAATTTTTGTTGAATGATTATTATTAGTTCAATTTGGCTGATATTGTAATGAAGATTATAAATTAGTTAATTTCCTGTAATTTGGTGAAATTAGTATGAAGTTAGTGTACATTTTGGTGAATTAAAAGTATATGGATTAATATTGAAGTTATTGTAGATATTTATAAGTATATATAATTGATTTGAATTATAACTTTAATTAGCTTCATACAAAAAATAAAATCTAATTTGGAATTGATACATAATAATTTAGGTTAAAGAAACTCATCTAATGGAAGTACCTAACAAAACATGAATGAACTGACGACGAGATCATCCAAAATATGAGGAAGGATTTGATCACTTCCTACATTTTGCAGTGAGTAGTACATGACGACAGAAAGTGAAATGTCTTTGCATGAAATGTTTGAACATGACTTTAATGAATATAGTCGATGTGAAGACTCACCTCATCGTTTATGTAATAAATATGAATTATGAATTCTGGTTTTTTTATGGAGAAAAGAGGAGTACTACTAACGTGATGATGATGATGACGATGACGATGATGACGATATTGATGACGTTGATGATGAAGTGGTGTCGGAAGTCACAAGTTCACCGAACTTGAATATTACGGTCAATGAAGAACAGTATATGAAAGATTTTATACATGATATGTACTCCAACATTAATGTTGGCCCGAGCAACGATGAACCAGTCGAGGATGTGCAAAGATTCTATAAATTGCTCGATGATTCTAAACGACATTTATATGAAGGTGCATGAATAACCAAATCATCAGCACTTTTGAAACTCCTCCACATAAAGAATGTCAGTCAATGGATATACGCTTCATTCGATTTGTTGTTGCGTCTACTTAAAGAGGACATATTACCGCTTGACGCTCAATTTCAAAATTCATACTACGAATGTAAGAAGTTCATAACAGATATTGGGCTTAACTATGAGAAGATAGATGCATGCAAAAGTAATTGCATGCTATTTTGGAATAACGACAAAAATTTGGATTCTTGTAGAGTTTTTGGCCTTTCTAGATGGAAAGTCGACCAAACAAGCGGCGTAGTTCGGAAGAAGCAAAATGAATAATTTATGCCCACTAAAGTGTTAAGATATTTTCCTCTATTACCAAGACTGTAGAGGATGTACATGTGATCTAAGACCGCTCCAATGATGAGATGGCATAAGGAAGTTAGAGGAAGGTGATATGTTGAGACATCCAACTAATTCATACACTTGGAAAACGTTTGATGAGAGGTGTAAGACCTTTACGTCGGACCCCCGTAGCGTGAGTCTTGGTTTATCAAGCGATGGGTTCCAATCATTTGCAAACGGAAAAAAGTCATACAGTATTTAGCTGGTTATTCTAATTCCTTATAACGTGTCACCCACTCTTTGCATGGATTATAGCAATTTCATTCTATCTATGTTAATTCTAGGTCCAAAGAGTCCAGGAGATGCAATTGACATATTTTTACAGCCATTGATTGAAGAGTTGACTGAACTATGGCATAGTGGTGTGAGAACGTTTGATGCACATACCAAGAAATACTTTAATATGCGTGCAGCATTGCTATGGACCATTAACGACTTTTCCGCATATGCAAATTTGTCAGGGTGGAGTACAAAAGGGAAAAATGCTTGGCCTTGTTGTAACAAAGACACTATATCTCTTCGATTGATTAATTGGAAGAAACAATGTTACATTGGTCACCGACGCTTCCTTCCACCAAACCACAAATACCGGAGGGATAAAGAGTCGTTTTGATAGGATCGAATTTATCAATAGAGATTGGGGTCTGGCTAAAGATGAAGGCTTATGAAAAACGGTTTGAAAGAAATCCTATTAGGGATTTAATTCGCTTTTTATTCTATGCAAACTTGTGTAAACACTTGGAACGGATTCAAGGAGGAATTGTTTACTTGGGTTCGAAGCACAAGATAAAATATGAAAAGATGATAGAAATGAAGAACACAGCAGTTTGTTTATGGATGTTCGGAGAAACTCTCCTACGTCACCCCTTCTTCCAACCACCGGAAGGATTCACTATAATATGATTCAAATCAAATATAGTTTACACACACTTAGCTCACTATTGAACAGAACAATTTCTTTTCAATTACAGGATGAAGAATATCACTCAGCTAAAGGTGTTTTTGATTCTAGCTCTCTCTTGATTCACACACAGTACAATCAGAAAGCAGCTTCACAGTATGGATTCAGTAAGCAAGATGATTGAGTAGTTTCTCTCTCTACAAAATCAGATTTCTTGTTCGTTGTATTCGCTTGTTCGTTAGGAAGATTGTCCGTTGTCCTTGAGATTTGTTAAATACTAAGCAGGAGCTAACGGTCGAATCTTCAAGAATGATACGTGGTACTCTTCCATTGGAAAGCCTCCATTGTACACAACAGGTTCTGAGCATAAGGATCGTGGCCGTACATCACTAGTAGTGCGTCGAATATTCCATCAGGGATGTACCTGCAAAAAAAGTAATGTGAGGAAAATTCTCTTACGTGGCATTCCTTGATTGGATGGATATAGCTATTGTACTAATCTTCACTAGAAAGTGGAGCAGAAGTAGGGTACAGCTATAGCACGTGGGTAGGTGAAATGCTAGATTCAAGCGTACTGCTTAAACTGAGCATTAGACGTATTTCAGTTAGACGTATTGTGAAAATCAGTCTAATGAAATAATTCATCTCCTTCTAATAGAAAAACGTCTATTAGACCGCCTTGTCTAATAGAATTAGACTTGCGTCTAATTACAATAACCATAGAATGCACATCTAACTCCACTGAGTTAGACTGCACGTCTAACTCCACTGAGTTAGACTGCACGTCTAATTCCAGTTCTACCTCAGACTTGTCTGAAGGAGTTAGACGCACGTCTAACTTTCACTTAATTAGACTACATGTCTAATTATCCAATAACCATTAGACTGCACGTCTAACTCCACTGAGTTAAACTGCACGTCTAATTCCGGTTCTACCTCAGACTTGTCTGAAGGAGTTAAACACACGTGTAACTTTCACTTAATTAGACTACACGTCTAATTATGCAATAACCATATATTATACGTCTAACTCCACTAAGTTAGACTGCACGTTTAATTCCGGTTCTACCTCAGACTTGTCTGAAGGAGTTAGACGCACGTCTAACTTTCACTTAATTAGACTACACGTCTAATTGTCCAATAACCATTAGACTACACATCTAACTCTACTGAGTTAGACTGCACGTCTAATTCCGGTTCTACCTCAGACTTGTCTGAATGAGTTAGACTCACGTCTAACTTTCACTTTCTATTAGACTGCACGTTTAACTCCACTGAGTTAAATTGCACGTCTAATTCCGTATAAATTAGACTACCCGTCTAATTACAAATGTATTAGACTACACGTCTAACTCCGATGAGTTAGACTGTACGTCTAATTCCGAATATCAATTAGACTTCCCGTCTAATTACAAATGTATTAGACTTACGTCTAATTCCGTGCATTCATTAGACTACACGTCTAACTCCGATGAGTTAAACTGTACGTCTAATTCTATGCATTAGACTAACGTCTAATTCCGTGTATTCATTATACTTTCGTCTAATTCTTTACATTTATTAGACTATCCGTCTAATTATAAACATATTAGACTTACGTCTAATTCCGTGTATCTATTAGACCATCCGTCTATTAGACTACACGTCTAACTCCGATGAGTTAGACTGTAAGTCTAATTTTATGCAATGAAAGCCAAAACCAGTCTAATGACCCTCATTAGATCCAAGTCTTATGACATATTGTTTCAATACACCTGTATCAAAACTCATAAGTTATTTCATCATCAAAATCTCAGTGGTTAAATTATTTCAACACTTAGTCAAAATAATTTGACCTAACAATTTCCCCCTTTTTGATGAAGAAATTGCAAACCTGCATACATATATCAAACCATGCATTCATCATATAAATAAACAAATTCATTTGCATGCAAGTAAGTCATTAAAAAATTATCCAAGTTAATCACATATGAGTGTTTTCAGAAGAAACACACAAAATATTATTCAATGTAACTAAAATACTTTTACCAAAAACATCATGAAAACATTCAAAATAACTTCAAAAAGACATTTAATCACTATTCTTCTTCTTCTTCTTCCTGGTCATAATTTCTGGAAAGGATAGACTTCAACCTAAGAGATCTCAAAGACTGCGGTTAGAGGGGAGTTGGAGTCTTCTCTTTTCCTTTTCTTTGACTTAAGCGTCTCCACCCTTTGAATGTAATCTACCAATTTCTGGTAGTTCAAGATCTTAGAAGGAAGGGGAAAGCTCTTACCGGGTTCATTAAGAAGAAAACAAAGAATAGTTAAGAGGACCGTCAAATCCAAAGATTTTTATCATAGCGACAACCATTCTGACAAAATTTCCGAAGAGGAAGCTTGTCCAATTGATAGGAACACCCCTAGTGATGGCCACCATTATCTGAAAAACCTTCGTACAATACTTGGAAGAAGTTTCTTTAGACATAAGGTATTTTGATATGATATCGCTTAAGAGAGCATATTCAACCTTCAGGAGGTTTTTCTTTACATGAATGTCTACTAGAGGGGAATCTGAAAAGACTTTCATCATCGTAATCATTAGATTATGAGGAATGGTTGAGAAATCATCAATACCTTCTTTTGGGAGATGGAAAAATGCACCAAAAGATTCTTCTGAGATATAGACCATCTGGCCCATTACTGTTCCAGCAATAACTTTATCGCCCATTACTGTTCCAGCAATAACTTTATCCTGATAGAATCTGGCGGTTTCGAAAAATTCGTTAACTAACTGTTCATGATAGGTTTCATGAGGGGTGAGGAATCTTCTCAGCCCAGAAGCTTTTAACGATTCGAACATCCTATGCATTCCCGGAGATTATAAAGTGGATATGGATAAAAAGTACACTTGAATCGATTTTGGACGGAAAGGCAACATTATGATTTGATGAAGAAGGGTTAGAACGATTCGAATTCTAAAGAGAGAGAGAGATTGATTTCAAAGATCTTCTATCTTTTAGAGTGAATAATCCTATCAATAATAGGGTTTTTAATCATGTAGAAGAAAACTAATGATTATTCTTACCGTCAAGAACTTCAAATGACAGTTCCCAATAAACACAGCATTTAATGTTAGCATGAAACAGAACGTTTAATACTAAGTGTACAAGCAAAAGTTGTCAGAAATATTAGTCATTCCTTGAATATTGAGAGACACGTGTCTTCAATTCTTTTGAGGAATGACTGATTTATTTTTCGGCGGGAAAGTACACTTGATTAGAAATCATTAAAAGACAGATGTCCGAATAGCCAGAAGATAAAGAGTCTAATTAAACTAGTAGTTAACGTTTTATTTTCCTTTTCACATTTTCAACTTCTTTTTGAAAAAATTAGTCTATTAGACGTGTACGTCTAATTATGCAATAACATCACGTGAGACACGTGTGTCTGGTTAGACGTGAGCATCCTCTTGCTCATGACGTAAAAACGTCTAATCGTCTATTAAACGTATTCGTCTAACCATGCAGGTTAAAATAACCAAGACGATGATATCAGATAAAGATGAAACTGCTAAAGTAGACGAGTGTCTAAGTAACTGTGTTTTTCAAAACTCTGAATCCCTAGGACAAATTAAGACCTCCGTCTTTCATATCTATTCAGTTGAGTTTTGAACAATATGTTCCCCCTTAATTTATGCACATAATTGCATCAATCAAGATCAACAAGGCCTAACATGTTTTTGAAGTGAGAAAACTTAGCTTCTGGTAGGGGTTTTGTGAAAATATCTGCAGTTTGTTGATCTGTAGGAACATGTTCAAGACGAATTTGCTTCTGATTGACGTGTTCTCGGATGAAATGATGCCTGATTTCAATATGCTTTGTCCGAGAATGTAGAATTAGATTGTAGGAGATTGCGATAGCACTTGTGTTGTCGCAGAAAATTGGAGATTTATCAGCCTCAATCCCGTAGTCTCTGAGCTGTTGTTGAATCCACAAAACTTGAGAGCAACAACTACCGGCTGCAAGATACTCTGCTTCTGCTATAGACGTGGCGACCGACGTCTGCTTCTTGTTGAACCATGTGATTAGACGATCTCCTTTTTCTATCAATTTTGTACCCTGCATAATCTGCATCTGAGAAACTAATTAAATTGAAACTGGAATCCTTCGGATACCACAGTCCCACATTTTGAGTTCCCTTTAAGTATTTAAGAATACGTTTAGCAGCAATAAAATGAGAGAGTTTAGCATCAATCTGAAATCTGCCATAAATACCAACAGCAAATTGAATGTCTGGCCTGCTAGCAGTTACATACAACAAAGAACCGATGAGACCTCTATATGCTGTTATATCGACACTTTGGCCACCTTCATCTTTACCAAATTTAACTGAAGAACTCATTGGAGTAGCTGCTGCAGAACAGTTCTCCAAACCAAACTTCTTTAACAATTCTTTGGTGTATTTTGCCTGGTTGATAAGAGTTCCATTTTTTAGCTGACGGATCTGAACCCCAAGGAAGAATGTAAGTTCTCCAATCATGCTCATTTCAAACCTGTCCTGCATCAGCTTGGTAAATTTCTCACACAATTTGGGGTTAGTTGACCCAAAAATAATGTCGTCAACATATATCTGAACGAGTAGTATGTGAGAATCTTTAGTAAATCTAAACAGGGTTTTATCCACTGTTCCAACAACAAAATCATGATCAAACAAGAAGTTGGTTAAAGTGTCATACCAAGCTCAAGGAGCTTGTTTCAGACCATATAAAGCTTTGTTAAGCCTATAAACCTTATTTGGTAAAACATAATCTACAAAACCAGGGGGTTGTTCAACATATACTTCTTCACTTAATTTTTCATTTATGAATGCACTTTTCACATCCATTTGAAAGACTTTAAAATTCTTAAATGATGCATATGCTAGGAAGATTCTGATTGCCTCTAGTCTTGCAACCGGTGCAAAGGACTCATCAAAATCAATAACTTCCTCTTGTCTGTATCCTTGAGCAACTAAATAAGCTTTGTTTCTAATGACTAAGCCATCTTCACTAAGCTTGTTTCTAAAGACCCATCTTGTTCCTATGACTCAGTTGGTCTAGGAGTAAGATACCACACTTTATTTCTATCAAATTGGTTTAACTCCTCCTGCATAGCATTGATCCAATCTGGATCAACTATAGCTTCACCAATTTTTTTAGGTTCAATTTGAGAAATAAATGCAGAATTGGCCATTTCATCCATCAGTTGACGTCTTGTCCTTCGAGGAGAAAAAGGATTTCCGATTATCAGTTCTGGTGGATAATTTTTGTTCCATCTGAAGTTGGATCCAAGGGGATTGGTCATCTGAACTGGTGACACCGCGACATCCAAACTCTCAACTCCTTGTTGAACAGGATTTTGCACGTCTGGTTGAGCTTCAACCGGATCAGCCACAGGATCAGATAGAGCCATCCGCTTGTCCAAGGTTTCTTCTTCTTCACTTTCAGACTCAAGACTAGCCGCTTTTAGTCTGTCATCAAGATCAATGGGTTCATTAGATTTGCTCTCAACAGGCTCATCAAACACTACATGGAGGGATTCTTCAACAGTCTATGTTCTTTTGTTGTAAACTCTGTAAGCCTTGCTTACTGATGAGTATCCTAACATGAATCCCTAATCTGCTTTAACATCAAAAGCGGTCAAATAAACCTTTCCATTGTTATGGATAAAACATTTACACCCAAATATTTTAAAATAAGAAACTATGGGAATTCTCCCATAATACAGCTCATAGTGAGTTTTATCAAAACGTTTGTTGATTATTGATCGGTTTTGTGTATAGCAAGCAGTACTAATGGCTTCCACCCAGAACCTCTGAGGTACATCTGATTCAGCAAGCATAGATCTCGCTGCTTCCTTCAGAGTTCTCACTCTTCTCTCAGCAATGCCGTTTTGCTGTTGAGTTCTGGCACTAGACAACTCGTGCCTAATTCCAGTCTCCTCAAAATAAGATGATAGGTATCTGTTAGTGAACTCAGTTCCCGGATCACTTCTAATGCATGAAATATTTAAAGATTTCTAATTCTGAATCCCTTTAAATATCTTAATCCAGTTTTCGGCAGTTTTATCTTTTGATGGTAAAAATGCAACCCATGTAAAACGAGAAAAGTCATCGATAACAATTAAGGCAAATCTCATTCCTCCTATACTTTTTACAGGAATTGGACCAAAAAGATCCATATGTAAAATTTCTAGAATACGGCTAGATTGTGATTTCCCTTTGCTTTTGAACGATGATCTGCCCTATTTGCCTAACCGGCAAGCAGTGCATATCTTGTCCTTTGAAAACTGAAGTTTGGGCAAACCAATAACTAATTTGTTTGAACAAATGTTGTTGATGGTTTTAAAATTCAAATGGTTCAAACGTTTATTCCATAGCCATTTCTTTCTGGTCATTCTTGGCAATCATGCACATAGGATCAGAAGTTTCTTTTTGGCAATTCATTTTGTATGAATTTCCTACTGTACTTCCAATCAACAAGATGTTTCCATCTTGGTCTTTAACTAAACATGCATAAGTTTGAAAATATACTAACAAACCGTTGTCACATAATTGACTAATGTTGATTAAGTTATAACACAAATTGTCAACAAGCAATACGTCATTAATAGTTAGGTTACCATGGATAATCTTACCCTTACCCATGGTCTTACCCTTCTTGTTGTCACCAAATGTGATCTTTGGTCCAAAGCAATCTGATATATCAGTGAGAAGCCGTTTGTTTCCTGTCATATACCTGGAACAACCGTTATTAAGATACCATACAGATTCCTCCAGTTCTTCGTTTATTTGTACCTACATAAATAAATATTTACAATCTTTTGGTACCCACCTTTAATTGGGTCCTCGGTCAATCAGTCCCTTAGGAATCCATATTTGAGTTATTCTAATGGACTTCCCATTTTGTGTTGTGATTAATGAATAAGATTTTGACTTAGCAGATGACTTCCTGTAAGCCACTGATCCTTTAGCTTTTGAAGAAGGTTTTCTTTTAAAACTCCTTGACTTAGATTCAGGTTTTGAATTACCAGACTTATTAGATTTTTCTAGCTTATTCTTAAGCCAGCTAACAGTTGGTGGGACGTAAACTATTTCATTTTCGAAACCAACTTCTTCATGAATATGATCGGATTCAGTGTCAGTCATACATCCTTTAACAAATCTTATTGGTTTAAGTTTGTCATTTGATTTTGACTTTTTGCATGACAGATTAGGGTCATTGCTATCAAATCCCAATCCGGATCTAGATCTAGCAGGTTTCAACATGCTGATCTGATATTTAACAACATCTCCTGATCTTGTCCATGCACTGACAATATAGTTTAATCTCTTATTTTCAGATGAAAGAGTTTGAATCTGTTCTTTGAGCATCTCATTTTCAGATGAGATCTCTGTTAAGTTATCATCAAAAACGTTTGGTTCAGATTCTTGGTTTGAAGAAAGAACAGTTGATTCATATTTAACTTTCATTTCATAAAAAGAGTCAGCTAACTTCTTGTACTCAATGGCAATTTCATTGAGTTCATTAGTTAACTCCTCGTTGGTAAATTCTGGTGTAGAGATATCATTTACCTTAGATTGGTCATCTGCCATCAGACATGTGACAGGTTCATTCTCTTTTTCGACAGGAGGTTCCTCTGTATCACTGTCAGCCCATCTGGATTTGTTCTGACTGCAAATGAACGCTTTCTGGTTCTTCTTTGCATGAGAGTTTGCACTGTAGATCTGATTAAGCTTATCCTAGATCTCTTTAGCATTGGAACAGGACTTGATCTCACAGAATATATTCATGTTGAGCGAATGATACAGAATATTCTTAGCAACATTTTCCAGGTTGTTGGTCATCTTATCTTCAGTAGTCCACTCACTTCTCGGCTTTGAAATCTTTATGGCGCCATCAGTGATAACGCTCCACATATCATAGTCAATAGCAACCAAGTGAGCTTGCATTCTTATCATCCAACAATCGTAGTTGTCCTTTGACAGAAGAGGAATTTCATTGATGAAAGACATGCTTCGGGTTCTTGATACTTGAGAATAGAAACAAGGCTCTTATACCAATTGATAGGATCGGCTTTATCAATAGAGACTGGGGTTTGAAAGAAATCATGTTAGGGATTTAATTCGCTTTCTATTCTATGCAAAATTGTGTAAACACTTGAAACAGATTCAAGGAGGAATTGTTTACTTGGGTTCGAAGTACAAGATGAAATATGAAAAGATGACAGAAATGAAGAACACAGCAGTTAGTTTATGGATGTTCGGAGAAACTCTCCTACGTCACCCCTTCTTCCAACCACCGGAAGGATTCACTATAATATGATTCGAATCAAATACAGTTTACACACACTTAGCTCACTATTGAACATAACACTTTCTGTTCAATTACAGGATGAAGAATATCACTCAGCTAAAGGTGTTTTTGATTCTAGCTCTCTCTTGATTCACACACAGTACAATCAGAAAGCAGCTTCACAGTATGAATTTAGTAAGCAAGATGATTGAGTAGTTTCTCTCTCTGCAAAATTAGATTGCTTGTTCGTTAGGTAGATTGTCCGTTGTCCTTTAGATTTGTTAAATACTGAGCAGGAGCTAACGGTCAAATCTTCAAGAATGATACGTGGCACTCTTCCATTGGAAAGCCTCCATTGTACACAGCAGGTTCTGAGCACAAGGATTGTGGCCGTACATCACTGGTAGTGCACTGAATATTCCATCAAGGATGTACCTGCAAAACAAGTAATGTGAGGAAAATTCTTTTACGTGGAATTCCTTGATTGGATGCATATAGCTGTTGTACTAATCTTCACTAGAAAGTGGAGCAGAAGTAGGGTACAGCTATAGCACGTGGGTAGGTGAAATGCTAGATTCAAGCGTACTGCTTAAACTAAGCATTAGACGTATTTCAGTTAGACGGATTGTGAAAATCAGTCTAATGAAATAAGTCATCTCATTCTAATAGAAAAACGTCTATTAGACTTCCTGGTCTAATAGAATTAGACTCGCGTATAATTACAATAACCATTAGACTGCACGTCTAACTCCACTGAGTTAGACTACACGTCTAATTCCGGTTCTACCTCAGACTTGTCTGAAGGAGTTAAACGCACGTCTAACTTTCACTTAATTAGACTACACGTCTAATTATCCAATAACCATTAGACTGCACGTCTAACTCCACTTAGTTAGATGCACGTCTAATTCCGGTTCTACCTCAGACTTGTCTGAAGGAGTTAGACGCACGTCTAACTTTCACTTAATTAGACTACACGTCTAATTATCCAATAACCATTAGACTGCACATCTAACTCTACTGAGTTAGACTGCACGTCTAATACCGGTTCTACCTCAGACTTGTCTGAAGGAGTTAGACGCACGTCTAACTTTCACTTAATTAGACTACACGTCTAATTATCCAATAACCATTAGACTGTACGTCTAACTCCAATGAGTTAGACTGCACGTCTAATTCGGTTCTACCTCCGACTTGTCTGAAGGAGTTAGACGCACGTCTAACTTTCACTTTCTATTAGACTGCACATCTAACTCCACTGAGTTAGATTGCACGTCTAATTCCGCATAAATTAGACTACCCGTTTAATTACAAATGTATTAGACTACACGTCTAACTCCGATGAGTTAGACTGTACGTCTAATTTCGAATATCAATTAGACTACACGTCTAATTACAAACGTATTAGACTTACGTCTAATTCTGTGCATTCATTAGACTACACGTTTAACTCCGATGAGTTAGACTGTACGTCTAATTCTATCCATTAGACTAACGTCTAATTCCGTGTATTCATTAGACTTTCGTCTAATTCTTTACATTTATTAGACTACCCATCTAATTACAAACATATTAGACTTACGTCTAATTCCGTGTGTCTATTAGACCATCCGTCCATTAGACTACACGTCTAACTCCGATGAGTTAGACTGTAAGTCTAATTTTATGCAATGAAAGCCAAAACCAATCTAATGACCCTCATTAGATCCAAGTCTTATGACATATTGTTTCAATACACCTGTATCAAAACTCATAAGTTATTTCATCATCAAAATCTCAGTGGTTAAATTATTTCAACACTTAGTCAAAATAATTTGACCCAACACGTTTGATGGTCGAATAAATTATAGAGAGCCTTCAAAAATTTTAACGGGACAAGAAATTTATGAGCAATCATGAGACTTAGAAGGCACTGTTTTAACTACAGATCAAAGAAAGAAAACCAAGATATATCAAGAAACACGGGGAGACAATTGGAACAAACATAGAATTTCTTCAATTTGCCTTATTAGAGATCATTATTATTGAGACATAATTTGGATGTGATGAATATCGAGAAAAATATTTGTGATAGCGTGTTGGGAACAATGATGAATGTAAAAGAGAAGACTAAGGATGATCCTAAAGCCCGGAAAGATTTACAACTCTTGAACATAAAACACTAGTTACATCCTATAGATGTCGAAGGAGTAGTTCATTATCCATAAGTCCCTTTCACTTTGTCCTCTGAGAATAAACAACGTCTTTGTAAATTTCTGAAAGATCTTAAGTTGCTTGATGGCTTTTGCTCAAACATTGGAGGTTGTGTAAATTTGCAAGAGAAGAAGATTACAAGATTTAAGAGTCATGATTGTCACATTTTATTATAATACCTTATTCCTCTATAAACCCGTGGATTGGTTTCAGATGATGTGTATGATGCTATAGTAAATTTGTCCCGGTTCTTTTGTTTGTTGTATTCCAAAGTGTTGAGTGAATCCGACCTAGAACAATTGTACTTGGATATTGTGACGACACTGTGCAAATTGGAAATGATTTTTCCACCGTCATTGTTTGACATCATGATGCATCTCCCAATACACTTGTCACTTGAGGTTATACTTGGGGGTTCTGTCATGTTTCGATGGATGTATCCGATAGAACAATACATGGGCATAATGAAAATATATTTGCGGAATAAAAATCACCCAGAAGGCTCAATAAGCGAGATATATCTTGTGAATGAAAGAAGCTCCTGAACCAAGTTCAATCACGGGTCTCTCAGTATTTTCATCGTTGGAAGAACTATCCAATGGCACAATATATAACTTGGATTATTGCGATCGAGATATGGCTCATTCATACATCTTGAAATATTGCCCTGAAGCAGAACCATTTTACATGTATGATTTCATATTACTTTGTTAGTACTAGCATTAAAGATATGATTTTAGAATTGAATATTGTGAACACACGTGCAGCGTGTATGTGCAGGATTGCAATAACATAGAGTCCCGTGGAGAAATTCCCCCAACGTATGTTAGCTATTTTAAGCATAGAGCGAGTAGATACCAAAACCATATTAAGATATGATAACTTTAACTTGATTCTACATTTTACGAATAATTTAACTTGAGACATAATTTACGTATACAGGTCGCCCAATTAACAAACGATAGCGATATATCAAGAGACCTTAAGATCTTAAGCTCCGGTCCAACTATGTACTCGTTTAGTTTTGTTTGGTGTAAAATAAACGGATACAAATTATGTATAGAAAAACACGACGAAGGTCTAACCACTCAAAATAGCGTAGTTGTTGTTGTAGGCAACAATGGATCATACTATTCTCACTAACGGGCATAATCCAAGTGTAATACTATTCTCACAAACGGGTTGTCCTCTTCAAATGTTAGTGGTTTGATGCACATTCTGGGGAACGTGGAGTGAACTTTATATTTTGACAAGTCAAGCAAAACAAATATTCTACGCCCCTGATAGGGCATCACGACCCGAATGGAATATTGTGACAAAAATAAATTCACGTTTTACAAATATTTAGTTAATAATATATTAGTGTTTTACCATAAACTTCACACATCATATTGATTCATACTAATAAATATTCTCGTACAATCTTTGTTAACAGGTACGTACAATGCCGCCAAAAAAACTCTTCAAGTCATTCAAGGGATAGGTGGCACTCCGATTTGAGTCGGGAATACGTCCAGATTCATAACGGAGATGAGGCGACTGTGCTTGCGAATCTACCACCTTGTTATGATCCAGCAGATTGGGAGTTCCTCTGCAGACACCACTTCTTCAACGAGAATTTCAAGGTATGTATAATTTCAGAATTGAAATATGTACTAATGACACTACTTTTAATTTCTTTTTTTTTTATTTTAAATGGATAAAAAAGCTCTATCAATATTGACAACAGAAAACAAGTGAAGTTTCCGCACCATACAGGTAGTAAACCATTTTCGCGCGTAGAAGAAGAATTGGTATGTACATTATTCAGTTATACTAATTATAAATAATTTAACTAATTTATTGATGAACACTAACTATATTATTTGTATAGACGGTTGAACTCGAACGTCCACCAACTATCATAAAGAGGTTCAGAAAGACTCAAACTCTGAGACCCACCAAAGACAACTCGATCCCGACGTTAAATCCATTATCACCAGAGAAGATCATAAGTTAATAAATAAGTTTAATTGAAAATTTAATAGAACTATATATACATCTTATACAATGAAACTTTAAAATATGCAGGCGGAGATGGAGCAAATAATTAGTGAAATACCCGATATCTCTGACTTTGAGGTGACCGAGAAAGCATTCGGGCCCCAACGACACGGGTAGGTGATGGGTATGGGGTCAGGCGTCGGGCCACGCGCTTTCACGGTGATCGACGGAGGAGCGGCAATTCTCAACGTGGAGGGTCATCGTTAAGAGAAGAGAATCAACAGCTCCGGGCGTGGGTCAATGAACTGGAAGAGATAGTTCAAGTTAATAACGAAAACACGCAAAAACAGATTGCAGAAATATTAGCAAGGTTATCGAATCAACCACCACAGCCACCGCCAAGTTAGTATGTTTATTATGTAGGTTTTGGATAATGTTATCGTGTTTGGAACAATTATGTTGGATTATGTTTTTGGATTAGTACACGTGTGTTTGTAACACGTGTTTGTAATAAGTATTGATTTAGAATTTTGGAAAATGTAATGAATTTGTTTGATTATTATATTTTTTTGGTTTGATTGATAATTAAACAGGTTAAGGTTATGTAAAAAATAAACAAAATATTAAAAATTTGTAAAGAGGAAATACCGAAAGATATGCATATATCTTTCGGTAAAAGCAGTAAAGAAAAACCGAAAGATATGCATTTATCTATCAGTAAAAGCAGTAAAGAAAAACTGAAAGACATATCTTTCGGTAAAAGTAGTAAAAAAACCCGAAAGATATGCATATATCTTTCGGTAAAAGTAGTAAAGAAAAACCTAAAAGATATGCATATATCTTTCGGTAAAAGCAGTAAAGCAAAACCGAGAGATATATGTATATCTTTCGGTAAAGGAAGTAAAGTAGAACCGAAAGGAAGTAAAGAAAAGCCAAAAGATATGCATAAATCTTTCGGCAAAATAAGTGAAGTAGGACCGAAAGATATGCATAAATCTTTCAGCAAAAGAAGTAAAGTATTTCCGAAAAGATTTCAATAAATCTTTCAGTAAACGTAGTAAAAGCATTTCCGAAAGATCTCACTAAAACTTTCGAAAAAGGATATACCGAAAGATATGAAAGCTGTCGGCTTAGGTCTTCACACCTTTACCGACAAGATCAATACCGACAGATGCCGACAGTCTGACTAGTTGTCGGGAAAAGACTTTTACCGACAGATATAGGGCTTTTACAAAGAGGTTATACTTTCGATAAAAGACCTATTTATACTAATGAACGATCCAGAAAATGGAAAATTCCAGATAGAAACCTTATTCCCAAAGGTAATTACACTTGATCATCCTCACCGGTTTGAGCTCCCGCCAGAAATTGAAGAAAAATGCGTAAAGGCAGGGGAGTTTTTCATAGTTGGTCATTTTATGGGCAACATGAAGGAACCATTTACTGAGGTTAAAAGAACACTGGTGGGTCAATGGGAATCCTCTAGTCTAGAGAGGATCACAATCAATGATCATGGATTCTACTTTCTATCCTTCAAGAATGGAAGCGAAATAAATCCGATCATAGAGAGCGAGTATACCTTTATTAGGGGATAAAGATTCAAGTTGTACAAGTAGAGGGAGGAACTTAATACTAATCATACACCGCCTAAACTTGAACAAATTTGGGTGAATCTCAAGAATGTTCCATCACATATGTGCAACTTAATGGGCCTGACCTATATTTCAAGTATTATAGGCAAACCACTTATGTTTGACCCAGTAATGGAAGGCTACGAGCGTGCATCTGTGGTCAGAGTTAGTGTCGAAATCCATCCAAGTAGCTCTCTTTCAATCAAGCTTGAACTTAAAGATAGACTAGGAAATTTATTTGACATTGGAGTACAATACGAATGGAAACCAAATCGATGTATATGGTATAGCACTTTCACACACTCTACGAATAAATGTCCAGTCAATAATAATCAAAAATCGAAGGCCAATAACAACGCTCAAGAAGGAGGTATCAATGACTCTAACTAGGCTCAGGTTGAGAGAAATATGAACAAGTCTGAACTTAACAACAATGAAAACACTGATGATGATAGGATGGGCAACCAAAAACAATAAAATAAGGGTAAATAAGAAGATAGGAAAAAGAATGAAGTGGTTAAGGGTACAAGTTGGCCATGCTAACGCTGATCCTATCGGTCATGTTCAGGGCACTAGTCCTAGGGATTCTGTTTTCTCAAGAATAGGTCCTATCCAAAACGTTGGTTTTGGTCAGGGTATCGGTCCTGATAAAGATGGACATAGATATACCGGTCCTAGAGCTTCTCATAATGCTACCGTTCCTAGCCATATTGACCATGTTAAGCCTAATCCTATACTTGCTGATCTTGAAACTACTCAAGCTACCGGACTTGCTACTACTAGTCTTGATGAAAAAGGTACAACCATTGTTGGTCCCGGGTATAATGGTCCTTATACTGGCACAAGTCCATTATTGTGGATGATACTATTGTTGGTCCTAACTCCACCGGTCCCAATACTGATCTGTTTGGATCAGGATCGCCTTTGGAGGATCGGGGTCACGCTTTAAGGGAGAACGCTTAACAACAAAACACACACACTAGTAATAGTCCGGTTAGAGACTAGAACCGCTTCTTAACACTACACAAGCTATGACAAACCTCTTGAACCGGGTTCAAGTGCGGAAGTGGTTTATTTCAGCTTGAAGCAACACACACAGTTCGGTTTGGAAGGTATTTAGAAAGAGTCGGTTAAGATGGAGAAGGGAACCGATTTGGTTAGCGAAAGTGAGCCGGAGAGTAAATGTAAAGAACACGAGACAAGATTTTATGGATGTTTGGAGTTTAATCTCCTACGTCACCCCTCTTCTCAAATAATGAGAAAGATATTCACTAATCGTAATATTACAGCACTGACACAATGTTCATCGAGTCTTATTTACTGCTCGTCGGTTACACCACTAACAATGATGTAATGCAATACTTTTTACTCAATGGTAAAATACACACACAATATAAGAACACTTTCGGGATTTTCAATCTATATTCAAGGTCACGCGTAAGATTTCTTTTTACTGTTTCTTGTCTCTCTTTTTGGAAATGCTTCGACTTCCCTTTTATAGTGAAAAGATGACAACGGTCATCTTTTTCTCTCTCTAGGAGATTGCTGCCGGAAGCGGTGCCGGTTTAGAGGATTGCGTGCACGCTTTGTCATTTTGGACACTTGACAACCATGTACATAGGCCGGCTTGCATTTTGGACACATGACATACATGCACTAGGTCGGCCACCTAAATCAGATGTTGCTTGTAGATTTAGATAAACAGTACATCATTGTTTTTGTTGAATGCTTCTGATCTGAATCTTTTCTTCTTGTATATTTCCAAGAAATATCTATATCATCATATTACGTCATCTTCTCAGATTCATCACCTTTCAAAGTTTTCCGTTGAGCTTTATGATCTTCAATAATGGAATGAGTCAGCCGGATGATGACGCTTTTGCTAGCCGATCCGGATGAAGGAGTTCAGTCGGTTTCACAAACTATGACCGTATCATTTAGGCATGTGCTTCAGCCTGTATGATGCGGCTTGATCTATACCTGCACAGGAAAATTTGAGACTGATTAAGTTCTTTAGCCGGTTAGAATTAATCTCCTTAATTTTTCTAACAATTTCTCCCTTTTTGATTATTTAGAATAAATATTCAAAACTTGTAATGTATGGCCGGTTTAAAAATTAACTTCCTTAATTTTTCTAACAATTTCTCTCTTTTAGATTATTTAGAATAAATATTCAAAACTTGTAATGTATGGACGGTTTAAAAATTAACTTTCTTAATTTTTCTAACAATTTCTCCCTTTTTGATATTTTTCAAAGAAAAGTTTCAAAATACGATGTTTTTAGGAAAAGTAGTTTAAATATGTGTCGGATGATCATATGTTGTTTGAGAGATTTGATTTTTCAAAAACTAGCTTCATAAACCGTGAGAAAATAAGTTAAAAGTCGAAGTGATAAGTTCATAAGTTCAAAAGAAATAAAATTGAATTAATAATAAACTATGGGTCGGATGATCCTCCATTTTCTTTTTCTTTGCGCTTTTCCTCCTACTTTTCTTGCCATTCTCTTTCCCTTCTATCCGCGTCCATGCACCAACCGGTTATGAGACTTGGTCTTTCGGAAGGGAAGCGATTGAAGTTGAGGAAGCCACCTGCCGGTCTTGTTGATCGAGGCGGGGGAACGGTTGATGTTCCCTGACTTGTGGATAGAGCGGATGAGGTCGTTGCAACTTTCTTTTCCCTTGGTTATAAAGGATTGTCATCCTCTTCTTCTTTATCGGTGAGTGGTCTGTTTAGATGATCATCCGGTTGTGGACCTTGAAGACCACTTTGTTCTACCTGAGACATCAATTCAGTTATTTTCTTTCTTTTAGTCTGACACCTTGTCACCATTCCTTCAGCTTGAATTGGTTCGGTTTCTTTTTGTTTCGCCTTTTCTGCCTTATCAATTTCCTGGGCTACTCTGATATCCTTTTCTTTGAGCTCTTTTCTCAACCGTTCTTGTTTTTTCTCTTCGGCTTGGATTCAGAGAGTTGTTTCTGCATCGGATCGGATCCGGTCTTGAGTGTTAACCGCTTTTAACTTTGTCAGTTCCTCAATCTGAGCCGCCATAATTTGCATCATTTCTAGCAGCGGAGCGGCTGATGACTCAATTGTTGCTTTAACCGATTCAATCAATTCATCTATGAGGGTGGTTGTTCTAGCTTCCGTGACATTGTGCCATTCTCTCATTGAATTGGCGACATCATTATCAATGATACCCTTAATATTTTCGGAGATGAATTTAATTTCCTGACTTCGTTGGGAATGAACCGACATTTCCTTTTTCGATTCCTCTTGACCGGTTGAATCTTTATCTTTGGAGACAGAGTGAGGAATAGACTTACTTAGGGAGATGTGGCAGTCGTCTTTATCCTCATTTGACTACGGTTGAGATTCTTTTTGCCGGTCCCTTGCCGATTTTGAGGATTGACCGATTTCAAAAATCGGCCTACTCTAGTATTCTTCTGGATGCAAAAGACAATCTCTGCATTTTTCTTTTGATTCTTCCTCCAACCGTTCGATGTTGATAATGATATCATTTTTCACTTTGCTAAACCGTTCAATCATTTTCTTTTCAATCTCGGTTGGTTCCCCTTGAACGTCATTTAATGCTTCATTGAACGCTTTCAGCTTAGCCTATTTATTGACCAGAGTTTCTCTTGCCAAGACCATTGAGACGACATCAGTTTTCGCAAGATCGAAGGCTTCCTTTTCTATTACCAACAGTTCTGACCAGTACTTATTTGCGGTAAAGTCGGGAAACATGTGTGAGAATTTGATTTCACTTCGGATTTTGCACCAAAAGTGATAAGGACGAGATATTCCTTCGGCCGTCTCGTCCAGATGAATGAGAAGTTGCTGAAACATGGCTTCCACTTCCTGTTCAGAAATTGGAACGATTGAGTCCGGTAAAGTTTCGGGTTGCACTAATCTCTGAAGAGTCGGACCGGTTGAACCATTTTGAGACTCGTTACCTCCTTGCACCTGAGGGTCATCCTTAGCTAATACTTGTTTTTCTTTAGTACCCGGATTTGATTCTTCCGACGTGATAGATTGGATAAATGACCCTTATTGAGCCGGTTTTGGGTTAGATCCGGTTGGGATAGAGTCTCCCACAACCGGATCGGATGTACGTATTTCTTCATTATTACCCTCTCGCACCGCAGGGATTTCTGTTTCAGCATTGGCCGTTTCTTTGGCCGGATTGATTATGATCTGATTAGTTGCACCAACCTGACGAGTTTTCTCAAGAAAACTTGTCACCTCGTCTTCAGTAGCACGATTGACATCTTGTACCACATTATCTATGGATTATGAAGTTCTCAGCAAGGTATTCTCTATCGTATTCCTAACAGATTTTGATTGAATAGAGTGAATACTAACCTCTTCAGTCAGAGGAGGGGATGAGAAGATAGGAACCGGAATGTCAATATTTATAGGAGTGGGGTGTAATAGTGGATCAGATAGCCGGGGGGATCGTTCGGGAGATAAAGTTCTCTCAGAATCATGAGACTTGCTGGTCGCTTTCTTAGCAGCAAACTTTTTGGTTTTCTGGGCCGGTCTCTTGAGTCTCCCCTTTTTCTCTTGGACACCGGTTTGTTTGGCCTTACCCTTCGGTTCGACTTCTTTAGGACCTTCGTCTTCCGGAGCAGCCGGTTCGGCCTCCTTAGAAGCCTTGGCCCTTGGAACTCTTTCCTTGGCCGGTTTTACGATTCGGGTCTTTACACTCTCAGCATTTATAATTTTGGATTTGGATAGAGGTGTACCTTCACTAATTTGGATCTTTAGGTATTAAAGAATTTTCTCGATCGGTATGGCGTAAGCTTGAACTCGATCGTTTGTCTTGGCAACCACTTCGTATAGTTGCTCGAATAATACATTTCCCCAATCAATTTTGTCACAACGGACTATACTCATCATCATCTCGAGTTTCAGCCGGGTCATGTTATCGAAATTTCCTCCCTTTTTTTGTAGGGATTTGGAGACGATATCTAAAAGCCACCGGAACTCTGCCTTTAGTTTATTTTTCCGGCTGGTGTGATTCACCAGTTCAGCCGCATCTTTCGAAATTGCTTGTCGAACCACCGCAAAGTCGACTTCTGATAAACTGGTTCGGAAATCCCTTTCGTCATTTGTCAAACATAGAGCTTTAGCAAACAGCTCCTCGGTGATCTCAAAAATGGTGCCGCATACAGTGGCAGTTATGGTTATTTTCGTCAAACTTGCCTGGCTGAAGAACTCCAGGACTTCATTTTGATGAAGAACGAAAGGACCAGATAAGAACATCTCCAAACCAGATTCCTTCAGAGATTCGATCAAGGCTTTGTATTCGCTGGTTCCATTTTCTTCGAGGTCTTTGAAATCAATCTGCAAAATGTAAGTGAAGAGTGCGTTATCTCATCCCATGGTGATTTGATAGAGATATTTAAGAAGATCTTGAGAGATAAGAATGCAGAACTGTTTTGGAAATTTTTAGAGAGAGAGAGCGTGGATGAATAATGATTCAACTTCTGATTTATATAGGAGGAGGTTTCTTGACAGTTAAGAAACTGAACCGTCATTCGGTTCCTAGTTTTGGCGCCAAAATTTCCCTCCAAAAGTTACTGCGGTAACTGTTGGCGATAAATTAGAGTGGTAAATTTGAGCGGTAAACTAGGGCGGTAAACTGTTGGCGGTTGATTTTGAAGTTTAGCCGAGTTTTAATGTTAGGCCGAAAAGTGATGGTAAGCCGGAATTTTATGTTAAGCCCAATTATTAGAAAGAGTGAAATGTTTGAATTAAGCCGATAATGATGATATATGAAATGGTCACCCGGTCGTACATCAAAATGACCGTGATGACGAGACATAAATCGGTACAACAAAAAATTTATCGGCAGAGGAGGTTCATTTCGTCCATCTTGAATGACCAATCGTCCACGGTGTAGCTGGTCCGACTTTCTATTCTTGCAATCTAGTTTTTCAGCATTTCGCTGGTCATCGTGTTGTTGGGCCTATCGGGATTCTTGTTCCGAGATTTGGAATGACGGAACGAATGAACCGGGTGATTTGAGGAGCGAAGCCGATTCTTCTTCTAGGAAGGGTGATATGTCCCTTCAGGCAGTTAAAGATAAGAGTGGCCCAATTTATGGGTGAATAGTTTGTGATGTCGATCATGATATCACTCACTTGCCGAGTGTAATTTTGATTTGCCATTCGTCCCAGGATTGACCGCTGGATCAAATCCTGGAGTATTTGGAAATGTGGGGCTAGGTCATCTTTCAGACCGCTGCATCCAACCTTGTGTTTGTTGTCGGAGAATATGTGTGCATAGCGCTCATTGGCTTCAACCGGAGGAGTTGGAAAATCAGAGAACCCTTTGGTTGGAAGGTTGGAAAGATCTACAAATGATTCTTCAGTGAGCCGGTAGAACTCACAATCAATGTAAGTGGTGATGTTGCCATCATCCCTCACATGTGCGTTGTTGAAGAATTCATGCACCTCCTCCTCGAGGATGGTGTCCGATCCTTCAAGAAATGTTTGTAAACCAGAATAAATCCAAGGATTGATCAGAACCCTGTTGAGTCTGTGTTCAAGAACAGATTTGAAATCAACAATGATGGAGTTTCAAGATTTAGAGAGAGAGAGATACTTTGCAAGGTGTGTTTATTGAAAAAGGATGAGGTCCTTATATAGTGCACGCGGTTTGGTGGCATTTAATGAGAATATTTGAAAAATCTGAACGTTTATGTATTGTCAATAAATGTTTGATGCCTTTTCAAGAGAATAATCTTTTTGGAAAGGTACGATGTAGGCTGACCTGCCTATCTGGACTAGGCACGCCTTTTGGGAAATGAATATGTCTGTTCCCAAGAATGATCTAAGATTATTTGGTGTATGATATTTTTTAGAGTATTAATGTTTTTATGCCCCAAGATTTGGCTAAAAGAGGAAAGAAATGATTTTCATTAAGAGTGTACCAAACCGATAGTACAACAAAATTACCGGTCCGGTAATAAAAAAGAAAAAACAAGAGAGGTTCATTAGTCGGCTAAGAATCAAAGAAAAATTAATAGTGGGATGTCCCAACTATTGGAGTCTTCTTGGCTTTTTCCTTGTCCCACCTATCGATCATCTCTTGAATCCGCTACTTTGTCAACAACTGGTTCGGGTGAAGAGTGATACCCGAGCCGTTATAGTTGTTGAAATAGTTGAATAAACCGCTTAGCTGTGGAGCGAACCCAATTTTGCCGATGAGAATTAGCTCCTTCAGGTTGTTGAAGATGATCCTCGACCAATTCACCCTCCTTCCTTCGTTGATCGCCATCATCATCTCGAAGATGCGTTTGGTGTAGGTTTGGGACTTGTCCCTGTCCATCATTGATTTACTCAAAAACTCGCTAAGAACTTGGTATTCATTAGCGTGAAGACTCTTGGGTCCCCAGGTGTTAACCGGGGTCATAGAGCCGGAGAAGTGGTGTGTCATCTCTTTGATGAACACCGGGGAGTAGATCAAGTCGGTGACACCTTCGGTTGGCAGCTCGCAAAAATTTGCGAAATCTATCGAACTGAAGATGAATGATTTTCCATAGTTTTGAGCAAAGATGACTTCTGGATGTATCACCCTTGTTGTGTCGAAGAACTCATTAACTAGAGAGTAGTTAATGGCATATCGGTTCTCCAAGAACCGTCTCAAACCGGTGCTCTCAAGAGCCCCGAAGATGCATCAGACTTCGTTGTCTTCAAAGTTAACCACCGATTCGAAATCGGCTAGAAGAACCTTTTTAGAGAGAGGCAGGGCATTTTTAGAGAGTTTTGTTTAGAGAGTTTTCTTGTGATGAATAGTGTTTTGAAGTTGGATTAGATTAACTACTTATATAGCCAACCGATGGTAAGCATGCTTTAGAGATGTCATTTCCTAATTATTATGAGGTTAACTTGTGTAAGTGTACAATGTATGTTTTCAATGAAATAGTAATGATATCAAAAAGATTTTCATCATGGTTTTAGAAATATGGAAGGGATGTTAGTCTTCCTGTTTTAGTGATGGACACGTGTCGTCACTTTGAGATATAGACAGTTTTAATTTTTCATAGGCATAATCATCAAAGAATGCATGAAAACCGCGGTCAACTGTCCCAAGTTAACCGGAAAAATTCAGTTACCGAAATCATGATGCATTTTATTGGCAGTGTGAATTTGTCAAGCTTAACTGGAGACCTCTTTCCGGTTAGCATCCCTGATCACTTAATTTCCTATTGAAGATGGCTTGAGAAGCGTGAGCTTCACCTTGAGCTCATGCCCCGGTCTTTCATAATGATGTATGTTTGAAAGCATGCATTGGTGTTTATGGCATAAGTTGTTTACTATCTGTAAGTCCTAAGATATTTCTGAAGTAAGAGAATTTAGCTTCCTGTAGCGGTTTAGTGAAGATATCAGCCACTTGTTGTTTGGTTGAGACATACTCTAGTCGGATGTGTTTTTGCTGCACATGCTCCTAGATGAAATGATGTCTTATGTCAATGTGCTTTGTTCTTGAGTGCAACACTGGATTGTATGTGATTGCTATTGCGCTTGTGTTGTCACTGAAGATTGGAGATTCTTCGGCAGTTATACCGATATCCCTGAGTTGCTGTTGGATCCAGAGAAATTGTGCACAACAGCTTCCGGCTGCTAGGTACTCCGCCTCTGCGGTTGAAGTTGCAACATAAGTTTTCTTTTTGTTGTACCATGAAACAAGTCGGTCTCCTAGAAACTGACAAGTCCCACTTGTACTCTTTCGATCGATTTTGCAGCCTGCATAGTCTACATCAGAGTAACTTATTAGATTAAATCTCGAATATTTTGGGTACCATAGTCCTACGTCTTGAGTTCCTTTCAGATATTTTAGAATCCTTTTAGTCGCGATGTAATGTGATTGCTTTGGATTGGCTTGGAATCTTCCGCATACTCCGACCGCGAACAATATGTCCGGTCGGTTGGCCGTTAGGTAGAGTAGTGAACTGATGATTCCTTGGTATGCCGTTATGTCTACCGCTTGACCGTCCTCGTCTTTATCCAGTTTTACTGATGAACTCATTGGTGTAGTCGCTTCGGCACAAGTGTCCATTCTAAATTTCTTAAGTAATTCGACTGTGTATTTGGGTTGGCTGATAAATGTACCAGTGTCAATATGCCGAACCTGCAGACCTATGAAGAAACTCAATTCTCCCATCATACTCATTTCAAATTTGTTAGTCATTAATTTTGAGAATTTGTTACATAATTTAGGATCGGTTGATCAGAAAATGATATCATCTACATATATTTGAACAAGTAAAATGTGTTCCTTTTTCTCAAATTTGAAGAGTGTTTTGTCAACTGAACCTATTGTAAATTTGTGATCAAACAGATATTCGGTTAGTGTATCATACCAGGCTCTTGGAGCATGTTTTAAACTATAAAGGGCTTTATCAAGCCGTTATACATGACTTATTAGTTCAGGATTCTTAAAACCGGGAGGTTGATCAACATATACCTCTTCAATTAGTTTACCGTTTAGAAAAGCACTTTTAACATCCATTTGAAAAACTTTAAAATTTTTGAAAGCCGCAAATGCCAAAAATATTCTGATAGATTCAAGTTTAGCCACAGGAGCAAATAATTCTTCAAAATCAATGCCTTCTTCCTATTTGTATCATTGAGCCACTAGTCGGGCTTTGTTCCTCGTAACTAAACCGTCTTCATTGCGTTTATTTCTGAACACCCATCTTGTTCCTATTACCAATTTATGTTTCGGTCTTGGAACTAAGTGTCAGACCTTATTTCTCTCAAACTAGTTTAACTCTTCTTGCATTGTTAAAATCCAATCGGGATCTAGCAACACTTCATCAACCTTTTTCGGCTCAATTTGTGATATGAAAGCTGAGTTTTCATACTCTTCCAAATTATGTCGCCTAGTTCGGACGGGTGATGAAATGTTACTTATTACTAGTCAAGAGGATAATTTTTATTCCTTCTGAAGTTTATTCTGGATGTGTCTTCCAAGCGTCCGGTTGACTGATTAAGGTTAGACGGATCGGTAGGCTGAACAGAGTCAGACAGACCGATTTCCTCAGTGGAAACTGAAGCGTCAATTTCTGCGGTAAAGCAGCTTGATTAGACTGAGGTTCAGCATCAACCGCTTAATCATTGACAAACCATCTATACAACGGAACCATATCTTCATCATCAGAATAAATATTGAAATTTTCCATTCTGTTGTGAAGATCGAAGGGTACTGCAGTGTTTCTTTCAACCGATTCATCAAAAACAACATGAGATGTTTCTTCAACCGTTAATGTTCTAGTATTATAAACTCTATATGCTTTACTTACGCCTGAATAGCCCAACATTATTCCTTCATCGGATTTAGCATCAAATGCGGTCAAATAACTTTTGCCGTTGATGTGAACATAACACTTACAGCCAAAGATCCTAAGACACCGTATGTTAGGAACTTTGTCATGGTATATTTCAAAAGGAGTTTTAGTGAACCGTTTAGTAATTAAAGACCAGTTTTGAGTATAATTGAAAGTATTGATAGCTTCAGCCCAAAATTTTTGAGCAACACCCAAATCGCCTATCATGGACCTTGTGGCTTCCTTGAGAGTTCAGTTTCTTCTCTCATCCAGGCTATTTTGTTGAGGTGTTCTAGCACTAGACAACTCGTGCCTAATACCGGAATTATCAAGAAAATTGGTTAGATTACTATTTATGAATTCAATTCCTCCATCACTTCTAATTCTGTTTACTCGAATAGATTTCTCATTTTGTATTCTTAAGAGTAGTTTGATCAGGTTTTGTGTAGCTTGATTTTTAGATTCCAAAAATGTTACCCAAATGAATTTTGAGTAGTCATCAACAACTACCACGGTATAATGCATGCCTCCTAGGCTTGTTACTCTAACCGGGCCAAACAAATTCATATGTAGAAGTTCTAAACATCGTTCGTATTTGAAAGTTTCCATTGCTTTTGAAACATGATTTTATTTGTTTTCCCATTTGACATGCAACACATACTTTATCTTTCGAAAATTTGATGTTTGAAAAACCATGAACTAATTCCTTAGAGCATATAAGATTTATTGTTTTAAAGTTTAAATGGTTTAGCCGTTTAGACGTTTGTGCCAGAGCTAATTTGGATCATTCCTAGCTATCATGCAGACAGGATTTTCAATTTTAGTTTTCCAATCTACTTTGTAAATATTTTCTATCCGGTTTCTGGTTAGTAGTGTGTCACCTGATGATTTTTAACTTTATATGCATGTTTATGAAATTCAACTGTGTACCCTACATCGCACATTTGACTTATACTTAACAGATTGAAATGCAAATTTTCTAAAACAACACATTATTTATAGACAGGTTACCATGGACAATCTTACCCTTGCCCACGGAATCACCTTTTGAGTTGTCACCAAAAGTGATCATTGCTCCTGTTTCATAGATAATATCGGCTAGAAGTCCGTTGTTGCCGGTCATGTGTCTTGAACATCCGCTGTCCAAATACCATTCCGAGTTTTCTAACCGCTTACTCCTCCTAACCTGCAAAAAAAAAATATTTACATCTTTCTGGTACCCACATTCAGTTGAGTCCTAGTTGATTAGTCCCTTTGGGACCAGACTTTAATAAGTTGGATCACTTTCCCAGTGATGGTTTTAATCGATTTTCTGGTACTCGGCTTGACAGTTTCTTGTCTGTCGAATAGTACCTTATGTTGTTATGATGGTGATGGTGTATTAGTTCTATATGAACGTGTTTCGGTTTGTCTGTTTACTAACCGGTAGGCTTTCCTTCTCTCAAGATGAAGCCATTTCTCTGATTCGGTTGGACCTACATATTTTAAATCTTTTCCGGTTTTAAATCACGTTCTGCCTCATTGTTGGCTGAAGAGCTCTTGACAAATCTTACAAAGGGAAGATTGTCTTTTGTGAGTTTCATCCCGTTGGAAGAGGTCTGGTTGGCGGATCTGTCGTTTTTGTATCCGAGACCAAATTTGCATTTGGGATGTCTTTTATATTTGCACATCTGATTCACCGCTTCACGAAATCTTTCCCAAGCAGCCTTGATATATTTTGTTCGTTCATCTTCTTCAGTTACCGGTTGAACTATCTCCTTGAGCTTATCATTCTCTAAGGATAGTTCAACCGATTTATATACCGTGGTTTCGCATGGCTCACCAGCGGTACCACTTGACTCTCCGGTTTCATGTTTTGACCAGGTCGATATATAAGTAGACAAATTTCTGAAATTAGTGACCATGTCGTTGAGTGCAAAAACTAGAACTTCTTTAGTAAATTCATCAGATGAGAAATCAAATACCTCTTCTTCATGTGCTATGAAGCATGTAACTCTTTCTTCTTCGTTTTTGGTGTCGGAGTTAGCCTAGTCACTTCCACCGTCAGATGATATGAATGCTTTATGGATTTCATTCCCTTCACCGGTTTTAGTTCGCTGCCGGTCATTCCTTTGATAGTCGTTTCTCGGGTTGTCATTTCTTTGATAGTCATTTCTTTGGTTGTCATTTCTGTGGTAGTTGTTTACCGGTTTCCGGTCGTCTCGTCTTGGCCTTCTGTATTCCGACCTGTAATGACTAAAACCATCATAGTTAAAACATCTTACATTGGATTTATCGGCATAATTGTAGTTGAAGTTGTTGTTCGATGGTTGAGTCTTCTTCATGAATCTCCCGAATTTCTATGCTAGCATGGCCATCACGTCTTCATTGATCTGGTCAGCGCTTTTGACGGGAACCAGAGCGGCTGATACAAGAACCGCTAGCTCCACCGATGTCACCAGAGCTCTGGTTACGGTTGATGTTGCTGCTTCTTCTTTGATCCGAGATTTTATCTTGAATTCATAAGCTTCCAGGTTCTTAAATACATCGTGCAGCTTCATCTGCCCGAGATTGCTTGATTCCCTCATCACTTTGGTCTTTATGTCCCATGCACTCGGTAGAGATCTGAAAGCTTTCACAATGATCTCCCGGTTGTCATATCTCTTTCCAAGTGTATATAGTTCATTGACCACACTGGTGAACCGGTCACTAAATTCTTTCATGTTTTCTCTCGGCTTCATCTTGATGTTCTCATACTTTTGAGTTGCCACCAAGAGTTTGTTTTCCTTGGGCCTTTCATTTCCTTCATGAACCTGAATGATAGTTTCCCAGGCTTCCTTTGGATTTTCACAATCTTTGATTTTGTTGAACGTGTTATCGTCTATGGCTTTGAAGATGTGTCTCATGCAATGGTTGTCCAAGTTATTTCTTCTTCTATCTTCAGACGTCCATGCTCCAATCTCTTTTTCAATTTTTATCGGTCCTTTCTTTAGAACGGATTTCATCTCATCATCCAGTGTTATCAGATGTAGATACATCTGAGCTTTCCAGTCGCTGAATGCTTAACTGTTTAGCATCAGTGGCTTATCGTTGTGGGTCATTTTTCCCATCTTCTTTCGGTTGCTTGAGTGTTAAGAAACCTGGCTCTAATACCACTTGTTAGTTCGGAATTGCCCTTGGAGGAACGGGGTCCTACTTTAAGGGAGAACGCTTAACAATACAACACACATTGGTAATAGTTCGGTTAGAGACTTGAACCGCTTCTTAATACTACACAAGCTGTCACAAACCTCTTGAACCGGGTTCAAGTGCGGAAGTGGTTTATTTCAGTTTGAAGTAACACACACAGTTCGGTTTGGAAGGTATTTAGAAAGAGTCGGTTAAGATGGAGAAGGGAACCGGTTCGGTTAGCGAAAGTGAGCCGGAGAGTAAATGTAAAGAACACGAAACAAGATTTTATGGATTTTCGGAGTTTAATCTCATACGTCACCCCTTCTTCTCAAACAATGAGAGGGATATTCACTAAACGGAATATTATAGCACTCACACAATGCCGATCGAGTCTTATTTACTGCTCGTCAGTTACACCACTCACAAATTGTAATGCAATACTTTTTACTCAATGGTAAAATACACACACAATACAAGAACACTTTCGGGAATTTCAATCTCTATTCAAGGTCGCGCGTAAGATTTCTTTTTAATGTTGTTTGTCTTTTTTTTGGAAATGCTTCGACTTCCCTTTTATAGTGAAAAGATGAACACAGTCATCTTTTTCTCTCTTTAGGAGATTGGCCACTGAAAGATGTGCCGGTTCAGTGGATTGCGTGCACGCTTTGTCATTTTGGACACTTGGCAACCATGCACTTAGGCCGGCTTGCATTTTGGTCACATGGCATACATGCACTAGGTCGGTCACCTGAATCGGATGTTGCTTGTAGATTTATAAATAGTTCATCATTGTTTTCGTTGCATGCTTCTGATCCGGATCTTTTCTTCTTGTATATTTACGAGAAATCTCTATATCATCATATTACGTCATCTTCTCAGATTCATCACCTTTCAAAGTTTTCCATTGAGCTTTATGATCTTGAATAATGGAATGAGTCAGCCGGATGATGACGCTTTTGCTAGCCGATCCGGTTGAAGGAGTTCAGCCGGTTTCACAGATTATGACCGGATCATTTAGGCATGTGCTTCAGCTGGTATGATGCGGCTTGATATATACCTGCATAGGAAAATTTGAGACTGATTAAGTTCTTTGGCCGGTTAAAATTAATCTCCTTAATTTTTCTAACAATTTCTCCCTTTTTGATTATTTAAAATAAATATTCAAAACTTGTAATGTATGGCCGGTTTAAAAATTAACTTCCTTAATTTTTCTAAAAAATTCCCCCTTTTTGATTATTTAGAATAAATATTCAAGACCTGTAATGTATGGCCGGTTTATAAATTAACTTCCTTAATTTTTCTAACAATTTCTCCCTTTTTGATATTTTTCAAAGACTAGTCTTGATGCAACTACAGGTCCTGGTTCTAAAGTTTTTAGAATTCAAAGATCTTTGGGACGGGGAATACATGGCCTATATGAAACAAGCAAATTGGGTCTGAAGGCACTGCAATAGGTCGTGAGTCCACTCTTCACAGTTCTAGAAATTCCCAAAGGAACCGAAAAAGCAATGTCATCAGAATTTGAAATGACCTGATCCTTGGGCTCAGAGCCACCTTTAGAGATAATGAATAGGAGAATCTTGAAAAAAAAAACATTGAAAAACTAACAATCAATAAGGAAGATCTTGAGAATGGACTGGGAAATCTTGGGTTTTGTGAAATCCAAAGATCGATTTGGTCTTGAAAAGGTAGTGAGCCTTTGTTCTAAAGTAGGTCGAATTAAAATCGATAACAGACATGAATCCAGTAGTGAAGAGGTTCAAAGTTAGAAAAGACCTTCTAAAGCAGATCAAGCTTGTTGAGTCAAATTATTTTGACTAAGTGTTGAAATAGTTTGACTATTGGAATTTTGATGATAAAATGATGAATGGATTATTTATGCGTCTCATTGTCTTTGATGCAGGTGTATCGAAGTCAGATTTTATAAGACTTGATTCTAATGAGGTTCATTAGACCGATTTGGCATTAGATGCATGATGTTAGACGTGCAATCTAACTAGCGAAGTTAGATGTGTAGTCTAACTAAGCGGTGTTAGACGTGCAGTCTAACTAGAGGAATTCGACATACAGTATAACACGTGGAGTTAGACGTGCAGTCTAATAGACTCCGTAATTAGACGTGTAATCTAATGAATTCGGAATTAGACGTGCAGTCTAATGGATTCTGAATTAGATGTGCAGTCTAACTTAGCGTAGTTAGACGTGCAGTCTAATGGATCCGGAATTAGACGTGCAGTCTAATGGATCCGGAATTAGACGTGCAGTCTAACTTAACGGAGTTAGACGTGCAGTCTAATGGAACGGAATTATACGTGGAGTCTAACTCGTGGAGTTAGACGTGCAAGTCTAATGGATTGTGAAAGTTAGACGTGGAGTGTAACTCCTTCAGACAAATCTGAAATAGAACTGTAATTAGACATGCAGTCTAACTCATGGAGTTAGACATGTAGTCTAATAATAAGAGAAAATTAGACGTGCAGTCTAACTGGTGAAAGTTAGACATGCAGTTTAACTCCTTCAGATTAGTCTGAAGTGATTGTAATTAGACGTAAGTCTAATCCCGTTAGACCAGGTGGTCTAATGGAGTATGTTATTATACGGGGACGTTTGATTTCATTAGATGAGGTCGTTTAATTGAAATACCTCTAATTGCTTGCTTAAGAAGTTGCTTGAAGCTAGCACCTGCCTACCCACGTTCTACAGTTGTACGCTACTCCTACTCCACTTTCTAGTGAAGATTAGTGCGACAGCCCGATGCAACCAATAAAAATAAGATGCATAAGCGAATATCCTTCCCACTACTTGTTTTGCAAGTAATTCTCTGAAGAATATTCGACGCACTACCTATTGTGTATGGCCACGATCCTTGTATTCAGAGTCTGTTGTGTACTATGGAGGCGTTCCAATGGAAGAGTGCCATGTATCATTCTGAATATTCGACTGTTGATACCTGTGCATATTTAAAGATTCTAAAGGACAACGGATAAGAGGCTGGACGGAATTGTAGAGAGTGAATCTATCACAATCATCTTTCTTATTGAACTCACAAAGAAATCAAGCTTTTGAACATTCAGAAACTATTAGCTGCTTTCTTGCTTTACTGTGTGTTAATCAAGAGAGAGTTAGAATCAAAGCATCCTTTAGCTGAGTGATATTCTTCATCTTGTAAGTTGAACAAAGTGTGTTCTGTGCAACAATGAGCTAAGTGTGTGCAAACTATATTTGATTCAAGTCATATTATAGTGAATCCTTCCGGTAGTTGGAAGAAGGGGTGACGTAAGAGAGTTTGCTCCGAACATCCATAAACATATTGCTGTGTTGTTCTTTTCATTTTTCATCTTAAGCTTCAAACATAAGTAAACATTTCCGCACTTGATTCTGTTTCAAGTGTTTACAAGGGTTTGCGTAGAATAGAAAGTGAATCAAATCCCTAACAAGATTTCCTTCAAACCGTTTTTCATAAGTCTTCATCAATCGCTAGACCCCCATCTCTATTGATAAAGTCGATCCTATCAATTGGTATTAGAGCCCTGTTTCTACTCTCAAGCCTTTCCTGAAAAATGACAACCATAACCAAAGATGCCAGTGCAACCGCTATTCCAACTTTCTCTGGAGAGAACTACATCGCATGGAAGAAGAGTGTTTGTGTTGATCTCTCTTCTCTTCATGACGATATGTGCAGTGTCATCACAGAAGGTCCTATCAAGATTGATAAGGAGAAAGCTGATTGGACCAGTGAAGAAAAGACGCAGAACAACCTCAACAATATGTCTCTTGATGTTCTGTACAGATCTCTCGATGATAGCATGTTCAACTACATTATCGAGTGTGATACTGCTAAAGAGGTCTGGGCCAGACTCACCCAACTGTGTGAGGGAAACGAGAAAACCAAGGAAAACAAGAAATAGTTTGACAGTTTCAAGATGCGTCCTGGTGAAACCATGAACGAGTTCGATACCAAATTCAGCAAGATTGTTTCATCCATATCCATACTAGGCAAAACCTATAGCAACAGGGAGCTTGCTATCAAGGTCATGCGTGCTCTTCCAAGGGAATGGGACATAAAGACGATGTCTATGAGGGAGTCCAAAGATCTCAACAATATCTCTCTCTTCGATCTGTTTGCTGATCTCAAGGCCTATGAGTTCGAGCTGAACTGCAGGATTGAAGAAGATCAATCCACATCCATTATCATTGTCAAAGCCCTGGTGACTGCTGAAGAGCCACCTGCAACTACTGATGTGAAGATGGAGGCACAGCAACTGAGCAGCGACGCCATGCCTCTCTTCGTGAAGAAGTTTGGCGACTTAATGAAGAAGAGAAAACCTAACTCAAGCTCTTCAAATTCTAATGATAATAAGAAATCAAAGGCTAATGTTAGATGTTTTAACTGTGGTATTCTAAGTCATTATCAATTGGAATGCCGGAAGCCAAAACGTGAAGACACTAAGGATGATGGAAAAGAGATGAAGGCTCTTATTGCAGGTGACGAGAAGAATCGAAGAAGCATCCGTGACTCTTACTTCTCATCAAGTGACAGTGATGACGAAGAAGTAGCTTGCTTCATGGCAAGAGAAGATGAAGAACAAACTCAGGAAACTGAGGTATTAGACTTCTCTTCTAAAAGATTTTCAAGGAAACAACTTGTAGTTGCACTAAATGACATGGTCATTGAGTACAGAAAGCTAGCAGAATCCATAAATGAAATTAAATCTTCACCTGTTGTATCTCAACCAATTTTACCTCAAACTCTTGAATCAAATTTTTTGAAAAGAAAGTTAAAGAGATCTCATCTGAGAATGCGATGCTCAAAGAACAGATTCAAACGATTTCCGATGAAAACAAGAGGTCAAACTATGTTGTTAGTGCATGGACAAGGTCTGGAGAAGCTGTCAAATATCAGATCAGCATATTAAGATCTGCTGGATCTAGATCCGGTCTAGGATTTCATGGCAATGACCCTAATCTTTCCTGCAAAACGTCAAACTCAGCAAATGGCAAGCTTAAGCCAATAAGATTTGTTAAAGGGAGTTTGACTGATAGTGAATCTGATCTTATTCACGAAGAAGTAGCTATTAAGAATGAAATTATTTATGTTCCGCCGACCGTTAGCTGGTTGAAGAACAAATTGGAAGTAGCTAGCAAGTCTGGCAATCTAAAACCTGACTCAATGTCAATGAATTTTAAAAGAAAGTCTTCTTCAAAAGCTAAGGGATCAGTGGCTAGCAGAAAGTCGTCTGGTAAGTCAAAATCATACGCATTAATTACAACGCAACATGGGAAATCAATTAGAATATGTCAATATGGATTCCTAAGGGACTAATTGATCGAGGACCCAAATGAATATGTGTACCAAGTTTGTAAATAGTTTGTTATGTAAGTGATGTAGGAGGATAGCAGGAATGAAGCATGGAGAATACTCTTTTGAGTATGCAGTTCAGAGGATCAACAATGACTGCTCTGCCATTTCAGAAGAATAAATGTTTTTATGTGTTTTGTAGTAAAATACTTTTGGTTCTAAGGATCTCAAAACATTTGGTTATTCATTTTTGTAATTGTACAATATGAGAGGGAAAAATTACTCTGAAAGTAAAGATACTCTCAAGATGAATGACCTTAATCGGTCTACTAGACAAGAGTGTCTAAAGGAAATGGTCTGTAGTTAGACGTATTTTTGCTCACAATCAATACATCTAAGTCTATATGTCATGGTTTAAAACCAACACGGTTAGACGTACACGTCTAATAGACGTTAGACGTTTTTACGTCACGAGCAAGAGGATGCTCACGTCTAACCAAACACACGTCTAACCAAACACACGTCTAACACGTGATGTTTATGCAGAATTAGACGTACACGTCTAATAGACATTAGACGTATTCGTTACAACACGTAATTAGACGTATGCGTCTAATGGACCCACACATCTAATAGACGTTTAGTTTTATATATTCGTGCAGTAAGAAACACGTCTAACTACATGCCTTTTAGACTGATCAAGGACAACTATCTACGTGAGGAGATATCTAATTTTCCCGCTCAAACATTAAAACAGTTATCTCATAATAACATGAAGACACGTGTCTATCAAGTTATAAGAGAATGACTGATATACCCTCATTATAATGATAACTCTTTGGAAAGGACGTCTAATTTTAAATGATGGGTCATACCCCTAGGAAAAACGACGGTTATCCTGCATAACTTCCCACGATCTATATAAGGACATTTTTGCATGAGATTGAAAGCTTTTTATCTATCAAGATCTCTAAGAACCCTAAATTTCTTTGTCTTTCTCTTTCAAAAATCTGTGCTAATCTTGTGTCTGTTCGAATTGTATTGAAAATGATGAACAAGAGAATCACGCTGGGTCATTGTACTTTGCAAGTGGATTTTCCATCAGTCTACACCTTCGATCAACCGAAAGTGGTATATATGTTCAGAACCCTTGAGTATTCCGGTCTCGAAAAATATCTTGGCGGTCCTTTCATCTTTTACGAGAAGGAAGTTTGAGAGTTCTTTAAATCAGCAACAATGGTGGACGATTTCATCTTAGCGACTGTAAACGGGATGGAAGTATCTTTCGACGAAGCCTTTTACGCGGAGCTCTTCGAACTTTCGTCGGAGGGTCACACCTACAAAAAGAATCTGTCACCGGAAGTAAGGGAAGAGATGAAGAAGGTCTTATCTACTAATGGCTCGGCGATTCATATAAACGGGAGTAAGAATGTCCTTAAACCACAGTTTATTTTGCTAAATGATGTGGTGGCTAAAGCGCTTTAAGGGAAGGTTGGTTCATTCAACCTCTATAGTCAATATCGATTTGACTATATGTGTGCCATTTCAAAAGGAATCCAGGTCAACTGGGCATCAACATTATTCAACAATCTCTACTTCTCCATCAACCAGGAGAACAAAGAAAGTATAACGTTTGCTGCTCAAGTAAGCCGATTGTTGGAGCATTTGGGAGTTCCGATGGGCGAACCCGAACCGATCAAATCAACAATGGTGTATAATGTGTTCACAATTGTTAACACACTAGTTAGAATGAAGAATCGTAAGGAAACGAATTTGGGTGCTTCCAGCCAACAGACAGGTGGAAAATCGATTCTTCGATCTAAACAGCCAACTGCTTCCATCATGTCAACGGGAGCAAAGAGATCCAAGACAGTTAATGAATCAGAGGATAGTTCTACGAGCCTAAGGAGCTCTTCAAAGAAGGATTCTGAAACCGTTGATTCCAGAATCAGGTAAGGTCCAGATAAACTTGCCACCATTCCAATGTCTCCCATGTCTCCGCTGCCAGTCAGTTGAAGAGATCTTCAAGGCCATCTGTCTCAAGAAGTGACAAGTCAAAGGCGCCCCGCGCGTCTAAATCGATGAAGCCTTCATCAAAGGTAACCCCTTCTATATCTCTGGCCGATGTGCCCAAGTTTGATGTTCCTGTAATGGAACAAGATAAATTTGTTTTTATTCCTGAAAAGGAATATGCTGAAAGGCCTGCTGTTGAGTCAGCTGGTCCAAATGTTGAGAATATTGACAGGACTGAGTCTCCTGTTCAACAAACTGATCAAGTAGCCGCTGGTGCTACAGAACTTGCCCAACCAGAACAAGGTGTAGTACTTTCCCTTGTTGTTGGTAATGATGCTAAAAAGGCTCCCTCTATTTCTGTCAGAGAGCCTTCCTCCACAAACCCCATTTCGAAAGATTCAATTGTAACCGGGAAACTCACTCGAGGAGAGCTTCCTCCTGGACTCTTCAAGAAACCTATATCTGCATATGAATTGATGCGTTCCACAAGGCAGTCATGTGGAATTGTTTTTGGTGAACCAAGACCTTCTCCAAAACCTGTTGAGGTTATTGGGAAAGGGAAAAACGTTGCAATTAAAGAAAGTGAAGATGTTTCTGAGGCAACATGCATTGTTGACCTCATGATGAATCAAGTCAAGGCTATTGATGCTGAAAAGATGGAAAATTTTGACTCGTGGAGCTAGAACAGAATGTTTATTTAGTATGATGAGGTCATCACTAGGTCAGGAATAAGTACCCAATGGCGTAAACTTGTAGCGAATGAAAAGAAGGTTCTTAAATGGTCTAAGACTCTGCAGGTGTCGAAAGCTCTGCAAAGAAAAGATCTTATCAAAGCTTGTCTGAGAGGAAGAGCTTTATTTCCTATCCTTGAAGCTAGAAAATCCAATTTCAACCCTATTGAGAAAGGTGCTGAAGTGGAAGTAAAAGTCTTAAAGAGGTTAGATGAGATCATGGCTGATTATCTTTTTGTAGTCACGAGATATGTTAATAGAACTAACTGCTAAGGAGTTAGCTATTTCGGTATTTTCTCCGATGAAGATGAACCAATGGATGTCTTTGTTAACAATGCTGATATAGATGAGCAAGCTGCTACTCTTCTAATAGAATTTGGAAATCTCTCTGCAGAAGAAAGACGTTTACTGGCTCAACCCATTGTCAAGCTAAATAAGGAACCTATTCAAGAGAATCCATCTTTAGAGGAAGAAGAAGAAGAGATAATTCAATAGTCAGTCCAAGCTCTTGTAATTCAAGAAGAAGTTGTTATTTAAGAGTTGGTCCAAGCTCTGGTGACTCAAGAGGAAGAAATCATTGTGGAGTCCGTTCAAACTCCAAATGAAAAAGAGGCTGTGGTATCCCTTGTTGTCAGAATGGAGGAAGCTCAAGAAGAGGAGGCTGAAGCTAATTAGCCAGAGATTATGAGATTTGAGGGGGAACCCTCAAAAGACAAAGATTCAGAAGAAGAGAGTTCCTCGTCTGAGGGGGAACATGATCAAAATGCTAGAACTGTCAAGCCTCTTCCATTTCCCGATGTTATTGCTTGCAGTCTTCATGAGAATATTCTTCATCCTCTCCACAGCAAGAGAAATCAATATGAAATATTTCAAAGAGCAGAAAGGGAGCTGGAAGAAGAAGAGCAAAATAAAACTGGGAATGAATTTGAGAAGGGTGAACCTGAGCAATCCTTGCAGATTCACACCGAAGATAATCCCATTCAGAGCATGGCAGCAGAATCACAAGATGATTCATCCAATGAAGGATCCTCCGCAGACGGTACCAAGCTTCTGAAATCTATGACTTCTCTGTTTTCCTCTCTTCAAACGAATGTGATGGCTATGGGATCACATGTAGTAAATATTTTGAAGACCCAGAAAGAGGATAGAAAAGAGGTTGTTGAATGTGTCAAAATCCTCAAAGAATTGGATAATACAATGAAGAAGAATACGTTTGAGACTCATGTCTCAAATTCAAAATTCTCAAAATTTGAACAGCAGCTCTTCAGTACTCAATCGGAAATGATGAGTCTTGAAAGACAAATCAATCTTGATAATCATCGTGAGGTCATGGACTCAATGGAATTGTACAAGAATCAGTTCATTGAAATTCAAGGAAGCTTGAGAATAACAGAAGGTGAAAGGTTGGAGTATGCCGACTCCATTGCAAGAAAGTTTCAACAAAAAGAAAATGCGAAAGTTGTTGCTGAAATAGAACAGACACGTATCACTCAAGGTGAGCCTAGTAGAAGAGGTAACGGGGTATCAACCGGTACCAGATCCAAGCGCGCTCCAACCAACGATGAAAATCCAAGGCCAACCAAAAGAAGAGGAGGTCGAAGCGGTGGTGATAGTGGAGGCCAATGCAGTAGTGGTGGTCGTGGTGGGAAATCTGGTAGTGATCGAGGAGGTCGTTCCAGTGGTGGTGATCGTGGTGGGAGATCAAGTAGAAGCGGTCGTGGTGGTCGTGCTCTTCCTCCGTTCCAAAACCTGCTAACTAGTGAAGGAGTAAGCGGTGGAGGTTTCAATTATCCAATCGATCCTAGAGTGAAAAGGGAAGAACAATGATCTCCTTTCTCCTACTTTGTTTTAAACTATGTTTCTTTGACTAAGTTTTTGGAATATTGGTTTTGAAAGTGGTTATATGTCATGGATGAACAAGTTTTACCCTGAATTTATATGATGAATGCTTAATTTGTTATCTACGCATGATTTCAATATCATCATCAAAAAGGGGGAAATTGTCGAGTCAAATTATTTTGACTAAGTGTTTAAATAGTTTGACTATTGGAATTTTGATGATGAAATGATGAATGGATTATTTATGCATCTAATTGTCTTTGATGCAGTTGTATCGAAGTCAGATTTTATAAGACTTGTTTCTAATGAGGTTCATTAGACCGATTTGGCATTAGATGCATGATGTTAGACGTGTAGTCTAACTAGCGAAGTTAGACGTGTAGTCTAACTAAGCGGTGTTAGACGTACAGTCTAACTGTAGGAATTAGACATGCAGTCTAATAGACTCCGTAATTAGACGTGTACTCTAATGAATTCGGAATTAGACGTGAAGTCTAATGGATTCGGAATTAGACGTGCAGTCTAACTCAGTGGAGTTAGATGTGCAATTTAATAGATCCGAAATTAGACGTGTAGTCTAACTCAGCGGAGTTAGACGTGCAGTCTAATGGATCCGGAATTAGACATGCAGTCTAACTCAGCAGAGTTAGACGTGGAGTCTAATAAAACGGAATTAGACGTGCAGTCTAACTCGTGGAGTTAGACGTGCAAGTCTAATGGATTGTGAAAGTTAGAAGTGGAGTCTAACTCCTTCAGACAAGTCTGAAGTAGAACCGTAATTAGACGTGCAGTCTAACTCATAGAGTTAGACGTGCATTCTAGTAGTAAGTGAAAGTTAGACGTCTAGTCTAACTGGTGAAAGTTAGACGTGCAGTCTAACTCCTTCAGAATAGTCTGAAGTGATTTTAATTAGATGTAAGTTTAATCCCGTTAGACCAGGTGGTCTAATGGAGTATGTTATTAGACGGGGACGTTTTATTTCATTAGACGAGGTCGTCTAATTGAAATACGTCTAATTGCTTTCTTAAGCAGTTGCTTGAAGCTAGCACCCGCCTACCCACGTGCTACAACTGTACACTACTCCTGCTCCACTTTCTAGTGAAGATCAGTACGACAACCTGATGCAACCAATCAACAAATGACACGTAAGCGAATATCCTTCCCACTACCTGTTTTGTGGGTAAATCTCTGAAGAATATTCGGCGCACTACCTGTTGTGTACAGCCACGATCCTTGTATTAAGAGTCTGTTGTGTACTATGGAGGCGTTCCAATGGAAGAGTGTCACGTATCATTCTGAAGATTCGGTCGTTGGTACCTGTGCATATTTAAAGATTCAAAAGGACAACGGATAAGAGGATGGACGGAATTGTAGAGAGTGAATATATCACGATCATCTTGCTTACTGAACTCACTAAGAAATAAAGCTTTTAAACATCCAAAAACTGTTAGCTGCTTTCTTGCTTTACTTTGTGTTAATCAAGAGAGAGTTAGAATCAAAGCATCCTTTAGCTGAGTGATATTCTTCATCTTGTAAGTTGAACAGAGTGTTTTCTGTTCAACAGTGAGCTAAGTGTGTGCAAACTGTATTTGATTCAAGTCTTATTATAGTGAATCCTTGCGGTGGTTGGAAGAAGGGGTGACGTTGGAGAGTTTGCTCCGAACATCCATAAACAACTGCTGTGTTGTTCTTCTCTGTCATCTTCTCATTTTTCATCTTAAGCTTCAAACGTAAGTAAACATTTCCGCACTTGATTATGTTTCAAGTGTTTACAAGAGTTTGCGTAGAATAGACAGTGAATCAAATCCCTAACAAGATTTCCTTCAAATCATTTTTCATAAGCCTTCATCAATCGTCAGACCCCCGTCTTTATTGATAAAGTCGATCCTTCAAAGCTGTAAATCGAAGATAAAGCAAAAAGATCCTAGATTCAGAAGTCACTGACTCTATCACGGGAGAAGATGAGATCTATCTGAGGAAACCCCCACTCAATGGAAATAGTATTCCATGTAATCAAGTTGTATCCATTGAGGATATCGAGGCAAGTGATGCTTATGATTTCTCTAATGAAAAGGTCCAGGACAGTCTAGAAAGTCAGGAATCCAACACTTATATCCATTCATTAATAAAGTGACACGGAACATAAGGGGACTCAATGACCCTCTGAAATGCAAAGAAATTAGGAGGATCATTGTGAACTAGAAGATCACTATTATGGGTATTCTTGAGACAAAATTCAAAAGTCGGAACGTTGAGAAGGTTAACAAGCTGTGTATTGATAGAAGTTGGGAAATCATTCACAACTCAAATGATAAAACGAGCATAATCTGGGTTATCTAGTATACAAAGTTGTTGAGGTCAGGGATCTCTTTTCGAATGATTAAGCAATCCTGGTGGAGGTCAAAGATAGAATCACAAGAATCTTTTTTAATTTTTCTATTGTCCATGGTAGAAACTCAAGCACTAACAAAAGACTCATCTGGAATTGTCTTAGAAACTGGATCAGTAATGATAATTCTTGGGTTGTCCTCAGTGATTATAACATAATCATAAACGAAACTGGTCGTAGCCCAGAATCTGAAATAACTCAGGATATGATTTACTTTAATGACTACATCAGAGATATGGGTTGTATCGAGCCTATCAATTCTGGGAACTTCTTCACTCGGTCTTCTATGAGAGGACTGAGGAAATTAGAAGAAGTAGAATTTACAGATGTCTAGTAAATGAAAACTAGATTAACCAATTTCCGAGAAGTCAACTTTACATTCTGAATTCGGGTATATTTGATCACTGCCCGATTAAATTGTTCTAGGAAAAGGAAGAAAGTTCAAAAGGCCCTTTAAAATTTTCAATTTCTAGATGGAAAACGACAAATTCAAGGGTATTGTCGACAGCGTATGGTCTACAGATGTCAGGGGTTTCAACATGTACCGGGTTTCTGAGAAGCTTAAGCTCCTAAAGAATCATCTCCAAAGCTTTGACAAGAAGATGTTCAGTAATATCACTAATAGAGTTATGGCTGCTAGAGAAGAACTAGAAGATGTTCAGAAAAGGTTATTAAGGGATGATAGTGATGAACAACTCAATGAAACAGAAAGGGATGCACTTGAAAACTTCAGAAAGGTGAGTCTTTTTGAAGATAATTTTGTAAGACAGAAATCAAGACAGAGCTGTCACTTGTTGGGTGACAAAAACTCAGCTTTCTTTTACAAAAAATGCAAGGCTAGAAACATGAGAAACAATGTGTACAGGCTGAATAATGATGATGGTGAATATGCTCATGGTCAAAAGGGTGTACAAAATTTGACTATCGATTTATATAAGCAGCTTATGGATACAAGAAAGAAGCATCAAAGTCACATGAATACCTTGTATCAGATTCTTGATAGGAAAATCTCTACAGAAGATACTCGCGGGCTAATAAGGGTGGTCACGAGGGTTGAGGTTAAAGAAGCTCTGTTTAGTACTGATGGGAATAAAAGCCCATGTTCTAATGGATTTAATGCACAGTTCTTCAAAAATAATTGGTCGGTTGTGGGTAAAGACGTTATTGATGGGGTTCTAGAGTTTTTAAGAACATGAAGATGTTAAAGAAATGGAATACAGTGGTCCTAACCTTGATCTCGAAAATGCGGTACCCAAGAAAGTACAAGATTTTAGACTAATTTTATGTTGCAATGTGATTTATAAAATAATTTCAAAAATCATTTATAAACTCCTTAAAAATATCATAGGAAAAATAATAAATCTTAATCAATTTGCATTCATCCCCAGTAGGACAATCTCTCATAATATTCTTCTCATACAAAGCCTTTAAAAGGCTACGGGAAAAAAAAAATATCCCCAAGAGTGGCTTTCAAAATAGATATCAAGAAAGCTTTCGACTCTGTTATATGGGAAGCCATTTGGGACTTTTTAGTTGTATCTACTTTTCCTATGATTTTTATCGAATGGATTATGCAGTGCGTTTCATCATCCGGCTTTGTTATTAGCGTTAATGGAGTCTATTGAGTCTATTTCAAGGGTGAAAATAGGGTAAGATAAGGGGATCCCCTCTCTTCTTATCTTTTCGTAGCTATCATGGAATTCTTTGAGAGCATATTCACAATGTTTTGAAAGAATTTTCCATACATCTTTCACCCATTCTATGAGGTATAGGTGGTAACACATTTATGCTTTGCTGACGATTTGTTCATTCTAGTGCACGCAGACATTGATTCCATTAAAACTATTAGGGCTGTACTAACGTTCTTTTCTGAGGTTACATGTTTAACTATTAATGAAAGCAAAAGTGTGGCATTTTATAGAGGCGTGAAGGAAGAAATAAAGCAGGACATCTTCATGATCATGGGCATCAAGGAAGGCAGTTTTCCCGTCAGGTACTTAGGAATTCCGTTAACTGCGAAGCAGGTCGAGATCTCACACTTCAAGGCACTGATTGAAAAGGTAAAAAACACGATATTTGGTTGGGCAGCAAAAAACTTTCTTATGTAGGGAGGATCGAACTTATCAAAACCATGGTCATGGGTATAGTTGGCTACTGGGCGCAACAGATAGTCATTCCGAAAAAAGTAATGAAGGAGCTCGACACGCTGATGAGGAAATTTATTTGGAGCAGTAGCGGAAGAGGAGGAAATATAGTCAAATGGACCGCTCTCTACAAACCGAAGGACGAGGGATGCATCGTCTTGAAGAACTGTATCGAGTGGAACAAGGCTCTCAACTTCAAGCATCTATGGGCTTTAGAGCGCAATCAGGAGTCAGTATAGATCAAATGGATGCATACGAGGATTATTAAACACGAAACCAACATCTGGACCTACAAAATTCATGAAGGTATAAGTTGGTCTCTGAAAAAGAATCTTAAACTAAGAAGCGATATTGCAAATCTTTATGACATCCGGCTAAGGGACGGGAAAGGCACTCTATTCTGGCACGACCCTTGGTTCGAAAACCATCATATCACCCACAAGGAGGTGTTTCAAAATACCCGTATCAGAAGGGACTGCGCATAAGCGAAAATCAGAGACATTAAAGACGGGAATTGTGACTCACTCCTAAGAAGAATTCTAGAAGGACAAAGGATACTTGATCATGTAAGTAACATACAACTACACGACAAACCGGATATTCATGAATCGAAAGATGATGACAATGGGAAGCTGTTATCGAAAAAATATAGGAGGTAACCCGGGAAAATTCACAGAAAGTAGAATGGGCTCCTCTTGTTTGGTCAATGGAGATTATCCCTCGACACCAGTTCATCCTATAGATCGCCTTCTGGGAAAGACTCAGCACTCGTGATCATATCAGCAAGTATATGAACATCCTGGACGAGAGCTGTCTTCTAGTCAAAGGAACTGAAGAAACCATAGATCACTATTCGGGAGAAGTTGTATTGCTTCAGAGCTTTGGGACAGATTCTATAAAAGCCTGGAGCTGATCAGTTTCCCGAGCGAATGGAATGAAATCAAAGAAGTAGCACTACTCAAAGTCAAGGGAATTAGATTTTCCACAAGCGTGTTCAAGTGCGGCTTTGGAGTAGTGGTGTATAACATTTGGCAAGAACAAAATGCAAGGGTATATTGAAGAACCCGTAGGAACGTTGAAGAGTTATGGAAAGATATTGTATCGGATTACAACGCCCTTGCGGGAACGTGGAGAAGAATTTCAAGAACGGAGCAGAACTGGAATATCTGCAGCAATTGGAATTACCGTTTTTTGAACTCATTAGAATTGAAAACATTGTAATCAGATAATTTATTTACGTTTTTAGCTTTTATTCAGAATGTTACAACTTCAAAATCATTATAGGCCTGTCTAGAATAATCTTTTAAACTCGTGGTTTTTTCCCGTTTTTGGGAATTTTTAATGAAATGACGCTAAGTCATTTTTCTATAAAAAAAATACAAAAAATAAAAACATATTGCCTTCATGTTAAATGTCTCATCCTGGGAAACATTATAGGTATGAACACCAACATTCCACAACATTTTTAACTCCTCTACAAATAGTTGAAGAAAAATATCAATATTTATTTGTGGACTTTTTGGTCCAGAAATAATTAGTGAAAAAACATATATTGTGACTTCATGCCCATACCCAGTATAGATTATAGGATGTTAGAATTACTGACAACATGAATATGATTTTCCAAACTGTCTTAAAGGAGCAAAACAATCTAAACAAAGGTCAAGTGGAACATTTTTATGCTTGAGTGCAAATATTGGATAATGATGATCAAATATCTTACAAGCCTCTCCATCAAAAGGATGACACATGATCCCAGATTTGTTAACATGACCACCACGCCATGTCATGTGAGAGGCGGTCACATTCGATGTCTACAACATTTACAACTTAAGAGCAATTGGAAAATAAAATAATCTTTTATGGGGCTTCATCTTAACTGAATTGTATTTGAATTTGGGAAGATTACAAAACTTGTATGATTGTTTATCAATATCTACCTCCCAATAAAGCATGTAATTATCTCTACATACATCGATCTATCACGAGCAAACCAAAATCTTCAAATAATTTCTTCATGCTATAAAAACTATCCGACATAAAATTATTTCCCGGTAATATTGACCTAATGTACTCCAGATTTTGATTTATAGCAGGCTCTGACCAATTGTTCTAGGATTTCATATTAAGTTATTTTAATGTAGTTAATAGTTTACTCTCTCTTTGATGATTGTGCTAGATTTGTTGATGTGTCGCGTTCAATGCATTCCAGAACCTTTTAGATAAAATATGTGTGTTTAAATTGGTAGAAGCTTCATTCCCCACATTTGGTTGGTAACTTGATGTCATGTCATATATCATTGACTCATACACATTTAATATTTCATTTTAACCTAGAAAATGTCGTTTACGTTGATAGTTGTATACATGTGAGTTTTCAATAGGTTTTCCATGAGTAGGCCACATATAATAGTTTTTCATGAATACATTTCTTAGCAAATAATTATGGCATAATTTAAACCGAATGAGCTTTTGAATACGACATTTTTGGCAAGGGTACCTAATTTTTTCATCATCCATATAAGCAAATTGAGTTGTGGCAATTGAAATGAACTCTTCTAAACATTTTTAAAATATTTTAATGCATTCAAGTTTATTATTATACATCAAAACCCGATCCTCCGTCATTTTGCAATTTGCAATATATAATATATAAATGTTATATATAAAATCATATATAAGAATAATATGTTATATATATAATTAACGACAAGATAAGAATAATCTGTTAAATATATAAAATGTAATCAGTAATATATATATATATATATATATATATATATATATATTGATCTTTATTTATCAAAGAGTGAAGATTCGCTAAAAATGTGATATAACTTGAAGGCATACATGAAAATAAGAATATTATCTACTTATATATATATATGATGAAGATAGAAGATAAAGACATATATTTATCTTGATGTTAAATGAAAAATATAGAATAACTTAATGTTATTGATCAAAGGATGAAGATAGAAGATAGAGAGATAGAGTTATTGAAATGTGAAAAATGTTGAAGATGAAGTGAATGAAGTAAGTCCACAAATACATTGGTAGTTGATGGTAGTTAGAAATGTTAAATACTTTGTTAACACTAAAATTGCTACTAAATTAATTAGTTTTAACGTGAAATAGAGATCCGCAATAGGTTTGCAATAATATATATTATCGATACTGAAAAGATTAAAGCAATTCGGTGATAAACACGAATTAGTACAAAACTTATTGTACTCTAAAATAGATGATTTCTACCCGAGTGTTAAAAATATTTACTAAAAATAACATTCGATTTGCACTAGTTTTCACATTAATACATATTGTTGATATTGCAAGAATTACAGCAATTTGACGATGAATACAGATTAATGTAAAGGTTATTGTACACTTATATAGTGGAATTCTACTAGAGACCTGAAAAATATTTATTAAAAGTTCCATTCGATATGCACTAATTTTCGCAATAATACTTATTGTCGATATTGCAAGGATTATAGCAATTTGGCGATGAACACATATTAATGCAAATGTTATTGCACACTTATACAACGAAATTCTACTAGAGAGTTGAAAAGAATTTATTAAAAATGTCATTCAAGTTGCACTAGTTTTTATAATAATACGTATTGTCGATATTGCAAGAATTACAGTAATTTGGGGATGAACACGGACTAGTGCAAATGTTATTGCACACTTATATAGTGGAATTTTACTAGAGAGTTGAAAATATTTATGTTGTGAAAAATTAAGAGTTAATCAACTTAGAAGAAATTATTTAGAAAACTAAGTAAAGATTAAGTAAACATTAATTGATTGAGTTTTAATGATGTTTAGATATGAAAGAAACAAATTTGTCTAATTTTATCTATGTAGGTGCATCAGATTCGGCTAACTTAGACGTGGTCTAAGCAGACTAAAAGACGTGTGATGTAGTTAGACGTTCTAGTCTAACAAATACGTAGTTAGACGTGTCAATCTAACAGATACGTAGTTAGATGTGCTAGTCTAACAAATACGTAGTTAGACGTGTCAATCTAACAGATATGTAGTTAGACATGTCAGTCTAACAGATACGTAGTTAGACATGCAAGTCTAACGAATACGTAGTTAGACGTACCAATCTAATAGATACGTAGTTAGATGTGCAAGTCTAACAGATACGTAGTTAGACGTGTCAATCTAATAGATACATAGTTAGACGTGCAAGTCTAACAGATACGTAGTTAGACGTGCTAGTCTAACCGATATGTAGTTATACGTGCAAGTCTAACAGACACGTAGTTAGACGTTAGCGTCTAACTCCTTCAGACTAGTCTGAAGTGATTTGAAGTTAGACGATAAAGTCTAACTCCATTAGACGTGGTAGTCTAATGGGATGTAAAGTTAGACGTGGATGTCTAACTCCATTAGACGTGGTAGTCTAATGGAACTTGTTGTTAGACGTTGGCGTCTAACTTCCTTAGACTTGGCAGTCTAATGTAGCACGTCTAATGCCTCGCTTCAGTAGCCATCTGAAGTTAGCATACGTCTACCTACGATCAACTAATTGTATGTTACTTCTACTCCACTTTCTCTTGCAGTCCAGTACGTTAGCTATTTGTCTAATGAATGAATGCCACGTACGCAAAGATTCCTCCCACTACTTGTTCAGTACAGGACAGTTGCAGAAGGATATCCCGTGCACTACCGTTTAGTACGGCCACATTCCAGAAGTACAAAGTCTTTTGTACTTTGTCCTTTAGACGGCCATCCTATGGGCGTGTGCCACGTGTCTTGAAAGAAGATTCGACCGTTGGTGTCCCTCTATTACAAATAGATGCTCAAGGACAACGGTCGAATCTCTCTTGCTTACTCTCGGTCTACAAGTTAGAGAATTGAATTCTTCTCACTCATCACTCTTGCACTTACTGATTGTACATATTTTCAAGTTCAAGAGAGAATAAAAAACACTCTTTAGCTGAGAGATATATTGATCATATTGTAAGATAAATAGAGTGTGTTCTGTTCAACAGAGTGTTAGCTATTCAGTAAGTTGTATTTGATTCAAGAAGTTTAGTGAAATCCTTCCGGTTGTTGGAAGAAGGGGTGACGTAGAAGAGTTAGACCTAAACAAACAATTTCGCACTTGAATCGTTTCAAGTATTTGTGAAGGTTTGCGAAGAATAGACAGAGATATTAATCCTAACAGGATTTCTATCAATCCGTTTATCCGAAGTTGTTATCAATAGTTAGACTCCCGTCTCTATTGATTATACTGATCATGTCTATTGGTATCAGAGCCCTGTTTTCTATTCTCAAGCATCAAGAACCCGAATCATGTCAAAAGATGCTAGCTCCTCCAAGATTCCTATGTTTTCGAAAGAAAACTACATGGTGTGGAAGAAGAGAGTTCGTGCCCATCTTGCTTCCTTGCACGATGACATGTGGAGTGTTGTCACTGAAGGACCCATCAAGATCGACAAAGAAAAATCTGAGTGGACAAATGAAGATAAGGGGAAGAACAACCTCATCAACTGGGCCATGGATGTCCTGTACATATCCCTTGACGATAGCATGTTCAACTACATCATATCTTGCGAGTCTGCCAAAGAAATTTGGGACAGACTCACTCAACTCTGTGAAAGCAAAGCGCAAACCAAAGAGAACAAGATTACAGTTGCCACACAGGAGTTTCACCACTTCCAGATGCGTCCAGGAGAGACGAAGACTAAGTTGATGCAAGATTCAGTCAAATTGTCACCACCCTATCCATTCTAGGCAAGGCCTATAGCAACAAAGAGATTGTTATAAAGGTCATGCGATCTTTGCCTAGGTAATGGGACATCAAGACTATGGCGATGAGGGAGTCCAAAGACCTTAATAAGATGGAACTCTTCGACTTTCTTGCCGATCTGAAGGCCTATGAGTTCGAGTTGAACTCAAGGAATGAAGAAGAGTACCCCACATCCTCCATCATTACCAAGGATTTGGTGTCTTCTGAGGAGTCACCAGTTGCCAACGAAGAAAATCGTCTTCCTAGCAGCTCAGCAACGACGCAATGTCTCTTTTCGTGAACAAATTCGGGAAATACATGAAGAAGAGCATTCCTAACTCAAGATCTTCAAATAATACCAATGATGATAATGCTAAATCAAAATCTAATGTTAAGTGTTTTAATTGTGGTATTCTAAGTCATTACAAGTCGGAATGCAGAAAGCCAAAACATGATGCGAAGAAGAAAGACAATGAAGGCGTGTTGAAGGCCCTTATGGCGGAAGACAGCAAGGCCAAGTGGACTCAAAACAACTCAAATTATTCATCATCCAGTGATAGTGATGATGAAGAGGTTACTTGCTTCATTGTAAGAGAAGAGGAAAATTCAGAGGAATCTAAGGTAGTGGATTTCTCTCTAGAAGACTTTTCACGAGATGAACTAGTGGATGCACTAAATGATATGGTCTCGGAGTATAAAAAATTATAAGAATCTCAAAAGAAAACAAGCTCAGAATCTAAAAATGATGAACCATCTTTTTCTCATACCTCTGAGCCAAAAGTTTTAGAAAACATGGATGAGATTTCAACTGAGAATGAAATGCTCAAGGAAAAGATTCAAACCCTTTCTTCTGAAAACCAACGTTTAACTTATATCGTAAGTTCTTGGACAAGGTCCGGAGAAGTTGTCAAATATTAGATTTGTCTGTTAAGGCCTGCTAGATGTAAATTTGGTATAGGATTTGATAGCGATGACTCAGACAAGTTCTATAAGAAGTTAAACTCAGCAACTAACAAGCTTAAGCCAATAAGCTTTGTCAGAGGGAGTTTAACTAACACTGGAATGGATCCAAACTGTGAGGATTTAACTTTAAAGGATGAGATAACTTATGTTCCACCAACAGTTGGCTGGTTGAAACTTAAGTTAAATGCATCTAGTAAATCTAGCAAACCAAAACCTGATAAGAAGTCAAGGAGTTTTAGAAGAAAACAATCTTATAAAGTTAAGAGATTAGTGGCTGGCAGGAAGTCGTCTGCAAAGTCAAAATCATACACACTTATTAAGACACAAAATGGAAAATCTATAAGAATTACTCAAATATGGATTCCTAAGGGACTGATTGTTTGAGTACCCAAGTGAATGTTGTAAATATTTCCTTGTGTATGTGAGACAGGAAAGCTGCAGGAAGGACGATTGGAGGATAATCTTCTGAAGAATTATTCTAGAGGATCAACAGTGGCACATACCACTTCCAAGAATTAAGTGTCTTCTTCCTTAAAAATATTTTTTGGTCTTAAGATCCTCAAAAAATTTGTTTATTCTTTAAATTGAAAGGGAAGTTTATTGTGTAAATAAAGATGCACGTAGACGAAAGCTTTAATCGGTCTATTAGACGAGGACATCTAAAAGAAAAGTAAGTACTTAGACGTACACATACTTACACGATCTAATGCGAAAGTCTTGGTGAAAAACCTACGCGGTTAGACGTCAAATTCTAATAGACGTTCATACGTGTACAAGACAATAGTAGTTGGACGCTCACGTCAACCCAAATACACGTCTAGTACGTGTTGTTCATGCATAATTAGACGTCTACGTCTAATAGACGGATAGACATCTATAAGACAAATGATTAGACGCCGGCGTCTAATAGACTCATGCATCTAACAGACGCTCAGTCCACACAGATTGAAAAGTAAGTGAAACATCTAACTACGTGTGCCATTAGACGCTTCATCTTCAGAACTAATTGAGGACAGTTGTCCTTTATGCGACGTCATCTAACTTTCCCGCTCAAAATATTGAACAATCACTTCCTAGAAACCTAAAGACGCGTGTCTCTCAAGGATAAGGAAAATGACTGATATACCCTTAAAATTAATGATAACTACCTTTGGGAAAAGGTGTTTAACATTAAAGTGGTGGGTCCCCGTGTGTTAAATGTGACGATTAAGCCATGCGACTGTTGGGATTCTATTTAAGGACATCTTGCATGTGTTGGGTGCCTTTTACCATCAGAAATTTCTTAAGAACTCTAGTTTTCTCTAACTTCTCTCTAAGAAATCGTTTCATCTTCTTCATCTTTTCTCAAATGGCTAACAAGAAGATTACTCTTGGTCATTGCACTCTGCAGGTGGATTTCTCTTTAGTTTATTCTTTCGATCAACAGGTTTTGGATGATGTGTTCCGATCCTTGGAGTATTCTGGTCTCAGAAAGTATCTCGGTGGTCCATTTATATTTTACGATAAGGAAGTTCGCAAATTTTTCAAGACGACGGTCTTGGTCGGAGAATCCATCACGGCGACTATGAACGAATATCCTATATCTTTCAACGAATTTGCCTATGCGGAGTTCTTTGAATTTCCATCGGAGGGTCACAAGTTCAATCTTGCTTTACCGGCAGAGACTATCACGGAAATGAAGACGGTCTTTTCCAACAACGGCTCTACGATAAGGCTGAATGGGAAGAAGAAGGCTTTAAAGCCTCATTTCATCTTATTAAATGATATTGTTGTTAAGTCTCTCCAAGGCAGAGCAGACTCTTTCGATTCATATAGTTAGGATCTCTTCGACTATATGAATGCCATCTCAAAAGGTATTCAAGTAAACTGGGCTTCGACTCTCTTTTCTAATCTATGTGAGTTGGTATATTCTAATAATAAGGAGAATGTAGGCTTCGCATCCCAACTTAGTCGTTTTTTGAAGCATTTGGGTGTCCCTATGGGCGAGGGTGAGACTATTAACCCGAGTCGCATATACACAAATTTCTCCGTGAAGAGTGCTCTAACGAGAATGAAGCTTTGAAAGGAGATGGCTTCTGGCTCTTCCATCCAACAGACAGGTGGTCGGTCGGTCACTTGTTTTAAAAGACAAACTGCTTTCGTGTTGTCTACGGGGCAAAACGATCCAAATCGGTAATGGAGTCCGCGGCGAGCACGAACATCCAGAAGAGCTCCCTGAAGAAAGATTCTGGAGTAGTTGACTCTAGGGCAAGAAGAAATCTTCCTCCTATTGTCGTTGTTCCTATTTCATCTCTCTCTTCATCCCCCAGCCCGTTGAAGAAACCGGTAAATCATTTGGTCCTACTGCAGATCAGAAGAAGGCGTCCAAGGCGTCTAAAGCATCTTGTGCATCTAGTGCGTCTAAGACATCTAAGGCGTCTAAGACGTTTAAGAAGACTAAAAAGGTAACCTCCTCATCTCCTTTGGCCTATGTGCTCATTTCTGATGTTCCTGTGATGGAACAAGCTGCCGGGTCGACTTTTGAGCCAGTCGGTCCAACTATTGAAAATGTTGACAGGGTCCCGTCGCATGTCCGTCCTGAAGTGCCAACGGCTATTGTCGTTGCCAGTGTTATTGAAATGACAGCAGTTGTTGAGACTGGTAGCATTATCCTCTTTGAAATAGTGCAGACCATTGTTCCAACGTCTGCTGCTACTGTTGTATTAACTGATCAAGGTCCTACTCTGCCGGTTGTCGAGCCTCTCGCTGCCAAGATTATAGAAATGCAAGCTACTTTTATATGGAAGGGTGTTATGTCCGTTCTTCCAGAAGGGGTATTTCCGAAGCCTAAGACCCCTTTTGAAATTATGAGATCGACAAGAGGAGTCCCCTGGAATCACTATTCGCGAACCTATGTTCTTTCCTAAACCTAAATCTGATGAAGTTCCTGGGAAAGGAAAGGAGACTACCGCTGAATCTCATGAGAAGGTATCTGAATCTGGCTTCATTGTCAACCATATGATGGAGAAGGTTGAACAGAAGGCTGCTTAGAAAATCAACATCTTTGACACTAGGTGAATTACAGAATGGAAACTCAATTCGATGAGATGTTCTCAGAGAAGGAGATCGTTAAAGAATAGAAGAACGTAATAAAGAACGAAAAGAGAATCTTAAGATGGGCTATGACAGACGTGGTTTCTGAAGCCCTCAATCAAAAGGAACTGGTGGTGGCAAACATCATGGGACATACCCTTCTTCCCATGATAGAAAAGAGAACACCCAACTTCAACCCTCTAGACAGAGATGCTCGTACGGAGTAGAATTCTTTAAAGAGGCTGGATCTCATTATGCATAGTTATTGCACAACCGTTCTCCAATAGGCTCATGGTATAGAGTCTTCTGGTTTAAATCTATTTCATGATTCTTTTGATGAAGACGAGCCTATGGAGATTTTTTATGTTGATCAGTTCGGGCTAAGAGAAGATGAGAAGGCTTCTACCCATCTTGTTGAAATGGAAAACGTCTCTTTTGAAGAGACACGTCTATCGGCACATAAGACTGTTGTTCAGACCCTGTTTTGGGTCAAGCTGAAACAGTTCTGGAAAAAGAAGAAAATGTTGTTGTTGAAAGCTCTTCTATCTAATATTCAACCAAAGGAGACATCTGAGGTGTCTCTTAATACTATTATTCAAGAAACCGTGGAAGAACCTTCGGTAGGAGAAGAAGAATCAGCAAAGATTGTTGATAAGTCTCTTGGATCAAATGTTGAGGGGGAACCATTGAAGGAGACTGACTTAGAGAAAATTCTCTCTTTTGAGGGGAATAAGGCGATAAAGAAGATTCCTCTAAGTGTATTCCCTTGGAAGAATGCTTCATTCTGGGTTCTCTTGTTCGTCGATCATCTCCCTTCATTACAGTTGTAAACATTGCTGATTATGTTAATGAATTACCTCTGCATTCTGACGATATCTCAGGAGGAATTCAATAAGTATGTGCTGATATTATTAATGAAGAAGACAAATCTAAGGATGCGTCCAAGACCTCCTCTTCTCATTCCAAGGATAAAGAACCTGAATGTTCTTTACAAGTGAACACGCATATATGTCCTATTTGGACTGCTCCGGCTCATTCTCAAACTGTGTCCTCAGTTGCTCATTCTTCTAAAGAGGCGTTTCCCGGAGATGCAAAATTTCGTATTATGTTGGATGTAATTAATTCCATCAATTTGAATAGGGAGGATATGAAGTCCATATTGGATAATCTTGAAAGGAGCTCAGTGTCTAGCCAGAAAGAGATGTCTTCCTTCCTCTCAATTCAGAAAGAATTGGAGAAGACTATGCACATAAACACATATGAAATCAACATTGCAAATTCCAAGTACAACAAGTTTGAGAAAAGTGTCATTAATACTCAATTAGAGCACCATGCTAAGTGAAAGGCACTCACTTTGGAACTTCATCAGGCCCTCATATCTTCAATAGATCTCGTTCAAGCTCAAATGGTGGAAGTAACTAGATCAATGACTAGAGCCGAAATAGAAAGAATGGAGCATGTTGACTCCCTTTCTAGGTCTATTCAAGTTATCAAAGTGGCAGAAGCCAATGCCTCTAAGGAAAGTACTCGTGTTGTACTCCTTAATGTTGCTATAGTTGATAATGTTAAAAAGGGGGAAGGTAGCTCAAGAGAAAGAAGTTCTAGAGGTGGAGCTGCCAAAGGAGCTGCTAGAGGAACCCGATCCAAACGAAAAGTTGTAGAAGAGGATGAATAAGGTCTAAGCCTAAGAAAGAAAAGCTTCGGTCGTGGAAGCGACAGAGGCGGTGGAAGTGGAGGCGGCCGAAGTTCAATCACTCGTTATCACAACCTCCTAACTGGCAACTCTTTGGAAGGACCATAAATCTTTTTCCTTGCTTATCTTATTCTCATTCTAAAAACATATGATTGGAAGTTTGTTTTTAACTTATGTTGGTTTAAAACTTATGTTGGGATATTTTTGTGAATCAATTTGATCGTATTTGATGGATAGTTACAATACTTTAGTTAAGATTGCATGTTTTTAATATCATCAAAAAGGAAATTTTTCGGGATTAACTCAATTAATTTTGAACATTTAGCTTAAATCATCAAAAAGGGGGAAATTTGTTGGGAAAAATTAAGAGTTAATCAACTTAGAAGAAATTGTTTGGAAAACTAAGTAAAGAGTTAATTAATAGAAAAATGCCAAACATTAATTAATTGAGTTTTGATGATGTTTATATATGAAAGAAGCTAAGTCGTCTACTTGTTTCTATATAGGTGCATCAGATCTGGCTAATTTAGACGTGGTCTAAGCAGGCTAATTAGACGTGTGACGTAGTTAGACGTGTTAGTTTAACAGATACGTAGTTAGACGAGTCAGTCTAACAAATACGTAGTTAGACGTGCTAGTCTAACAGATACGTAGTTAGACGTGTCAGTCTAACAGATACGTAGTAAGACGTGTCAGTCTATCAGATACGTAGTTAGACGTTCGAGTCTAATAGATACATAGTTAGACGTGCAAGTCTATCAGATACGTAGTTAAACGTGTCAGTCTAACAGATACGTAGTTAGACGTGCAAGTTTGACAGATACGTAGTTAGATGTACAAGTCTAACAGATACGTAGTTAGACGTGTTAGCCTAACAGATACGTAGTTAGACGTGCTAGTCTAACAGATACGAAGTTAGACGTGCAAGTCTAATAGATATGTAGTTAGACGTGTCAGTCTAACGGATACATAGTTAGATGTGCAAGTCTAACAGACACGTAGTTAGATATCGGTGTCTAACTCCTTCAGACTAGTCTGAAGTGATTTGAAATTAGATGCTGAAGTCTAACTCCATTAGACGTGGTAGTATAATGGGATGTGAAGTTAGACGTGGAAGTCTAACTCCATTAGACGTGACAGTCTAATGGAACTTGTTGTTAGACGTTGGCGTCTAACTCCCTTAGACTTGGCAGTCTAATAGAGCACGTTTAATGCCTCGCTTCAGCAGTCGTCTGAAGTTAGCATACGTCTACCCACGATCAACTAGTTGTACGCTACTCCTGCTCCACTTTTTCTTGCAGTCTAGTACGCTAGATATTCGCATCCAATGAATGAACGCCACGCTCGCGAAGATTCCTCCCACTACTTGTTCAGTACAGGACAGATGCAGAAGGATATCCCGTGCACTACCGTTCAGTACGGCCACGTTCCAGAAGCACAGAGTCTGATGTACTTTGTCCTTTGGGCGGCCATCCTATGTGCGCGTGCCACGTGTCTAGGAAGAAGATTCGACCGTTGGTGTCCCTCTACTACAAATAGATGCTAAAGGACAATGGCCGAATCTCTCTTGCTTACTCTCGGTCTACCAATTATCGAATTGAATTATTCTCATTCATCACTTTTGCACTTACTAATTGTACATGTTCTCAAGTTCAAGAGTGAATCAAAAACAATGTTTAGCTAAGAGATATATTGATCATATTGTAAGTTGAACAAAGTGTGTTCTGTTCAACAGAGTTTTAGCTATTCATTAAGCTGTATTTGATTCAAGAAGATTAGTGAAATCCTTTCGGTTGTTGTTAGTAGGATAGACATAGGAGAGTTAGCTCTGAACATCCATAAACAATCTACTGTGTTCTTTCCTTCTGTCTTTCATTATTCATTGGTTCAAGGCTTCAAACCTAAACAAACAATTCCGCACTTGAATCGTTTCAAGTGTTTATAAAGGTTTGCAAAGAATAGAAAGAGATATTAATCCCTAATAGGATTTCTAACAATCTATCTGTTTATCCAAAGTTGTTATAAGTAGTCAGGAAAAAGGTAAAACAAGGCAGTATTTTATTGATAGGAAAAAGGTAAAACATAATATAATTTATAGTTATTACTAATTTCTTACCGTAAAAAAATCTTAAAAGTGTTTTTATTAAAAAAAAAAAAAGCCCAAAACAATTAATATTTATATAGTTTGGCACGTTTAATACGTTTTTAACATTTTTAACACGTTTTTGACATGTTTAACATATTTTTACACGTTTTTGGCACGTTCAAACACGTTTTTGACATGTTTAACACATTTTCACACTTAAAACATATTTTCACACGTTTAACATGTTTTTCACGTTTTTGGTATGCTTAACACGTTTTTGACATTTTTAATACGTTTAAAATATTTTTCACACGTTTTTAACAAGTTTAACACGTTTTCCACGTTTTGGGACGTTTTTAACATGTTTAATATATTTTCACACGTTTAACATGTTTTTCACATGTTTTTCACGTTTTCCACACGTTTAACATGTTTTTCACGTTTTAACACATTTTTCACGTTTTTCACGTTATTCACACGTTTTAACATGTTTTTCACGTTTTTCACGCATTTTAACACGTTTTTCACGTTTTACATACGTTTTCACACGTTTTAACAAGTTTAACACGTTTTCACACGTTTTTCATGTTTTTTACACATTCTAACAAGTTTAACACGTTTTTCACATTTTTGGCACGTTTTTAACATGTTTAATACATTTTTCACACGTTTAACATGTTTTCACATTTTTCACACGTTTAACACGTTTTTGGCATGTCTAACATGTTTTTATATATTTTTGACACGTTTTTCACGTTTTGGCACATGTAACATGTTTTTCACATGTTTAACACGTTTAACACGTTTTTCACATTAAACACGTTTCACATGTTTTTCACGTTTTTGGGGAAGTTAAACACATTTTTGGCATGTCTAACACGTTTTTCACACGTTTTACACATTTTGACACGTTTCACATGTTTTTCACGTTTTGGCAAGTTTAACATGTTTTTCACACGTTTTTTCACACGTTTTAACACATTTTTCACTTTTTTCACATGTTTTTCACGTTTTCCACACGTTTTAACACGTTTTTCACGTTTTTCACACATTAATCACGTTTTTCACGGTTTTGGCACATTTAACACGTTTTTGACATTTTAATGGGATAAATGACAAATTTAGGATTATTGTTGGAAGATTTTGTCAAATATAGAACTCACCTAATTTTTTGTCATTTTAAGAACTATAGTTATACTATTTTGTTATATTTAAGACTTCGCATTGACGGTGTTAACAAATCTGTTAAATTATTTACAATGTTATTTCTTTATTTTTATTTTTTTTTATATCTAGTTAATATTTTCAAGTCTTCAACCACATTTGTAAATCCTTTCAATCTCTGCTCCTTCCTCTTTCTCCAATTGCATTATCACCTACAAATGGTTAAAGTTGCATAAAAACATAAATTTTCACCTCTTCTTCCTAGTAAGAAAAAAATGGACGGAAAACAATCGCAGCTCTCTTTCTTCTTATTGAGATGATTCTCTTTCTGGCTGTAGCTTTCAACTTCTACAACCGAATTTCGGCAACTATTAATGTCTCCGGTGAGTTCTTCAGGCGATTTCTAGGAACCATTTTGTGCTCTCAAATCGTCTTTGTGATCGGAAGTGTAATAGTGATCGTTCTCTAGCTAAAATCCGGCTTCTTTCGAATTCAGACAATAATTGTACCTACGAAATTGTATGAAGAATACATGACAATAAAAGATAAAAATGAGAGCTTTATAATGAACAGAGAAAATAGAGCATTTTCGAGGTTAAGTTGACTATAAAGATGATGAACACAGAATCTTCTACCGACAAAGAAATGAATATTCAAAGGGCAGATGGAGAGAAGACATTAGTCAAACAAATGAAATTGAGAGGGTCATCGACTGATTCACACCCACAGTTTTGTTTGACTGATAATATGCTCTGATAAATCGGAGAAGCAATTGTTTACTATCTACAACGTTGTAGGAAGTATTGATCTAAAATATCTTACAATGCCACTATATTTTTTTCTTTGAAGAGATGATCTTCCGCCTGCAAATAAAAAAAATGATTTTAGAAGAGAAATTATGAGCATAACCTATACGATCAATTGGTATTTGGATTACACGAAAATTAGGGCGAGATGATAATGATCGAATCTGAGGAGAAGAGCACTGTCTTGACGAAGAATTATAGCAATGGCAGATTGCTGAGAAGTTTTAATAGACATTGCAATGTTTTGATTAGATTTTTTTTATTTGGATGTTTTTCTCTATCCACGGAATAAGAGCTCACTTAACAACTTAACAGCTTTGTTGATGAACTGAAAAGATTATTAATTAAATAATTTAATAATATTTTTGTAATGAGAGAGATCGCGCACAATATACCATCACAGCGGGGAAGGATATGGGAAATTTGATGAAATGGCCCCATAACAGGGGAAATTCCAAAAAGGGCCCCCGCCTACTAAAGTTGGCAAAAAGGGCCCTTTTGCCCTGCGAAATGTCTGAAATACCCCTTCGGCGCCAGTTTTTACGCTCATAGACGCGAATTACCAATCACGCGATTTAATCTAAATCGCGTGAGTTCATCACTGCGATTTAGATGAAACGCGTGATTGGTAATTCGCGTTTTTAAATGTACGCAATTTACCATGCACGCGATTTAATCTAAATCGCGGTGATGAACTCACGCGATTTAGATTAAATCGCGTCCATGGTAAATCGCGTCTTTAGTCTTATATATAATTTTCCGGCCCTAATTTAAAACAAAACCTCCCCGATTCTCCCTCCCACTCCGACTTCCAAAACCAGTCTTCTCAACTGCCAAATACCCTTCAACATAGATCAAGATCATCGTTCCTCAACATCGTTCCTCGTCCAACATCATCGACTTTCCACTCTATTCGACATCATCGTCTTTTTCCGCCGTCTATTCGACATATTCCGGTGAGTTTAGGGCTTTCAGTGTTAGGGTTAGGGTTTAGAAGTGTATTATGCCGTCTATATTGATTTATATTGATGTATTTAGGTTTTAGGGTTTGGTTCTGGTTTCGTTTATGTGTGTAAATGCTTTTAGTGTGTATATGACGAGTATTGTATCAATGTTCTTATTCTGCATGCATGCATTTCACGCTTATTCATTCATTTCTCGTTTAAGAAATGGCATTTCCGTGTTTGTTATGTTCTTGTGAAGAAATGGTATTTCTGTGTTTTCTTTGACTGTGTAGGCTTAGGGTTTATCTGTTTTGTTGCTTTACTGCTTAATTTTCGTCTGTTCTTATTCTGCTTTACTGCTTTACGTTTAATAGAATGCCAATGAGACAGGATGAGTTGTTGATCTAAGAAATTACACATCATATGCTTAATGTCTTTAGAACTGTCCATTACTGCACCTTAATGTATTACTGCACCTTTACTGCACCTTTACTGCACCTTAATCTATTAAGAAATTTGCAAGCATTTCTCAATGGTTAATTCGATTTGCTTATTCCCATCTTCTTCCTTGTTTTGTAGATGGAGTCCACTATAATACCCGAGTTTGCTGGGAGGGTATCCTGGAAAACCAATATGGGAAATATTGCTGCCAAGTTTGCCAAGATGAATCTAACTGAAAGGGTAGAGGAAACCCAATTCAGATTCTTATTCAAAGGGCACCCGTTACTGCGTTTCTCAGGAATGATTATACACCACATGCTCCTCAGGAAGTCCAGCTCAAATTCTATGGAGATGAAGTTCCTTGTGAATGGAGAAGAGCTGTGCTTCGGGATGAGGGAGTTTGCATTGGTTACAGGTCTCAATTTTGGGAGATTCCCTGCGGAGCAAACAATTTTCAACCAGGTTGAAGAATCTCCAACTTTGGTTCTTAAATATTTTAAACGTATTCCACTTATTAGAATAGGAGACCTTCATTCAAAATTCTTGTCATGCTCTAATAGGGAAGATGCATGGAAATTGGGGCTGGTATACCTTGTTTCCCATTATCTCTTTGCCCTTGACCCGAGGAGGATAATAAATATGAAACTCTTCAGCATGGTCGATGACATCGACACCTTCCTCAATTTTCCATGGGGAAAGGTGGCCTTTAGAGCAACCATGAAGGGTTTGACCAAAGACCTTGATCGCTACATGACTCTATATCTGCAAAAGAAGGACAAAGACAAAGACAAAGATGTCGATGTTTCTTATACAGTATATGGGTTCGCACTAGCCTTACAAGTGTGGACTTATGAGGTGATCCAAACGTTTGTCCCCAATCTTGCAATTAAAACGACGCTTCAAACGGAAGAGCCTGTCTGCCCAAGGATAATACAGTACAAATCAAAGAGGAAGAGCACTGCCTCTGATCTTCACACTGCCCTGCAAGGCACGATTGTTAAGAAAATGGAATTGTCTGAAGAAGAGAAGGTCTTATATGCTGGGGATGACTTTGAAGATATGGGAGGTAATGTTTATGATGTCTTTTTTGATCTTGACTGCAGAAAGAGGAAACTTGGAGATATTGACGATGGAGTTCCTCATAAAAAAACTGACATGAGGAAGAAAAGACAAATTACTCCAGCCAAAGCCAAACCTTCCACAAGAAGAAGAACCCGCAACCCTACCCCCAGCACCAGCACCAGCACCAGCAGCTCTTATCCTGTCGAAAGCGCCACGAGTAGAAAAGATGAAGACGAAGACGAAGACGAAGAATCCTCTCCCCCAACTCCAACAGCAACAACTCCCCACGATAAATGTAGATTGGATGAACTTTCGAAGGAGCTAAATGAATTCAAAAGTGTAATGAGAAACGAAATAACTCTCTTCAAAACTGAAATGAGAAATGAAATAAGTCTCATCAAAACCGAAATAAGAGATGACATAATTCTCATTAAACGGATGTTAAAGCAACTACATCAAGGGGAGAAAAAGAAGGAGAATGATGAAGAAAAGGACGAGGGGGATTTTGAGGTGAACACTGAGGACAATGATGTGCTGATTTTGGAGAAAGACAATGTTGTGCTTGTGGAGGAGAATGAAGTTGAGGTATGTATTTCTTGCATTTCCTTGAATTTGGATAATTGGTGCATTTCTTGCATTTCGACTAATTGAAGGCTTTTCTGTTTATTGTAGGATGGACAGGAGGAAGACAATGATGTGCTGATTTTGGAGAAAGACAATGTTGGGCTTGTGGTGGAGAATGAAGTTGAGGTGGAGAAAAACAATGTTGGGGAGGACAATGAAAATGAAGAGAAGACAGTTGAAGATGGTGTTAAAAATACTGAGGTATGCATTTCTTGCATTTGGTGCAATTCGCGCACTTTTCCTAATTCTTGCATTTGGACTAATTGAAGGGCTTTTCTGTTTATTGTAGGATGGACAGGAGAAAGACATTGTTGGGCTCTTGGAGAAAAACACTATTGGGGAGGAAAATGAAAATGAAGAGAAGTCAGTTGAAGATGGTGAAAACAATACCGAGGTATGCATTTCTTGCATTTGGTGCAATTCGCACACTTTGCCTATTACTTGCATTTGGACTAATTGAAGTGCTTTTCTGGTTTTTGTAGGATGGGCCGTTGTTGGAGATGGAGAAGTCAGTTGAAGATGGTGAAAACAATACCGAGGTATACATTTCTTGCATTTGGTGCAATTCGCGCACTTTGCCTATTACTTGCATTTGGACTAATTGAAGTGCTTTTCTGGTTTTTGTAGGATGGTCCGTTGTTGGAGATGGAGAAGTCAGTTGAAGATGGTGAAAACAATACCGAGGTATGCATTTCTTGCATTTGGTGCAATTCGCGCACTTTGCCTATTACTTGCATTTGGACTAATTGAAGTGCTTTTCTGGTTTTTGTAGGATGGGCCGTTGTTGGAGATGGAGAAGACAGTTCAAGATGGTGAAAACAATACTGAGGTATGCATTTCTTGCATTTGGTGCAATTCGCGCACTTTGCCTATTACTTGCATTTGGACTAATTGAAGTGCTTTTCTGGTTTTTGTAGGATGGGCCGTTGTTGGAGATGGAGAAGACAGTTCAAGATGGGGAATTGAATATCGAGGTATGCATTTCTTGCATTTGGTGCAATTCGCGCACTTTGCCTATTACTTGCATTTGGACTAATTGAAGTGCTTTTCTGGTTTTTGTAGGATGGGCCGTTGTTGGAGATGGAGAAGACAGTTCAAGATGGGGAATTGAATACTGAGGTATGCATTTCTTGCATTTGGTGCAATTCGCGCACTTTGCCTATTACTTGCATTTGGACTAATTGAAGTGCTTTTCTGGTTTTTGTAGGATGGGCCGTTGTTGGAGATGGAGAAGACAGTTCAAGATGGGGAATTGAATATCGAGGAGAAGGTGGAGGAGCAGGTGGAGGAGCAGGTGGAGAAGCAGGTGGAGAAGCAGGTGGAAGATAATGAAGATGATGTTGAAGAGAAGGTGGAAGAGAAGGTGGAAGAGGAGGTGGAAGAGGAGGTTGAAGAGAAGGTTGAAGAGAAGGTGGAAGAGGAGGTGGAAGAGGAGGTTGAAGAGAAGGTGGAAGAGAAGGTGGAAGAGAAGGTGGAGGATAATGACGATGAGGTATACAATTCTTGAATTTGGACTAATTGAAGGGCTTTTGTTGCCTAATTCAATGATTTCTTTGTAGGTGGACGATGATTTCGTTGTGCAGAGGGGTAGGAAAGGGGTGCAGAGGGGTAGGAAGGGGGTGCAGAGGAGCAGGAAGGTGGAGGATAATAACGATGAGGTATACAATTCTTGAATTTGGACTAATTGAAGGGCTTTTGTTGCCTAATTCAATGATTTCTTTGTAGGTGGACGATGATTTCATTGTGAAGAGGGGTAGGAAGGGGGTGCAGAGGGGTAGGAGGGTGGTGCAGAAGAAGGTGGACGATCATTTCGTTGTGCAGAAGAAGGAAGAGAAGAAGGAGGACAAGCGGATAGATGAGGATGTGGTGGTACTGGAAGATGCATCCCACATCCTATTTAAGAGAAAGAGGACGGCGTCGAAAGCTGTACTTAGTCCCTACGTCGTCCCTCGGCCAAGAAAGAAGACGATTGTTGTCGATCCTATGTCGACTTGTAATGAGCAACTAAGGAAAGAGTTCAGAAAGAATTTGCGAAAGGGGCTACATTTAAAGAGGTTCAACTCCCTGATGGTGCTGGAGACCTTAAGTTCTTCACTACAATTCTGAGGTTAAAAAAGTGGCTAACTGATGTGGAGATGAATGCAGCAATTTGTCTGCTAAGAGCAAGAGCATTCGCCTACCCTAAGTCGTACCCGGCGGATTTCACCATCTTAGATTGCCAGTTTGGCCCTTTGATTACTTTATACTATGACGATTTTGTTGCTGACTCGGTTGATCCAGAAAAACCAGAAGGCCATACTTTCGATCAAGTCATTTACCACTACTATTGGGGTAGAGAAGATAAACATATGCCCGGTTGGAGCAGTGTTGATGTTATTTACTTCCCCCTCAACCTCAACAACCTACACTGGGTACTGTGTGTTATTCGATTGCAAGAATGGAGAATTGATGTTTATGATTGCGATCAGACAATTTTCAATGATGAAGAATTCGGAAAATACATGAAAGCCATTTGTGAGATGTTGCCGCCCTTCCTTCATAAAGCAATGTCTAAAGTTGAAATGGCCAGGTATCCTAACATGATAAATGAAACTTTTAGATTTCAGAGAATCCCACACCCTGAAGTACCAAAAGCAGAATGGAGTGGGGACTGTGGCGTTTTTGTATTAATGTAATTTAGAGTACCTGACTGCTAAACTTGGTCTAGAAAATTGCATATCAAAGAATATGCAAGTATATAGAGAAAAGTGGGCAGTCAGGTTGTACCACCAGATTTTAGAGCCATGAAGTTGAAACACTGAATTATTGTTGTATATTGTTTTGTAAACACTGAATTATTGTTGTAACATGTTTTGTAAACACTGAATTATTGTTGTATATTGTTTTGTAAACACTGAATTATTTCACGTGTATTGTAATATAATTCACGTGGTAATAGGTATCATAAAATTCACGTGTTTATATAATTCACGTGGTTGTAATAGGTATCATAAAATTCACGTGTATTGTAATATAATTCACGTGAATTATATAAACACGTGTATTACGTGTATTATGTTCTGGAATATCCCAATATAATTCACGTGGTTGTAATATAATTCACGTGTATTGTAATACGCGTGATTCATAACTCACGTGTATTACAATATGACTCACGCGTATTGTAATATTACAATACACGTGAATTATATTACAATACACGTGAATTATATTACAATACACGTGAATTAGCATTGTGCAATATATATGCGTGAGTCACTCACTGTATGGCCAACCTGTATGGAAATATCTGTATACAACTTTCAATCACCATACAATATTCGAAAACCAACAACAATCAATCAGCATACAATATTCGAAAACCAACAACAATAATCAGTATACAATATTCAAAATTGCACAGACAATATTCATGTTTGTGGCTGAGATGATGGCGGCTGAGATGATGATGCTCTTGCAGCTCTTGCAGTAGAGGGTGTAGGCATTACTGATTTGCATGTTGCCCTGTTGTGACCCTGACCACCACATGAGCTACATCTTCTCGGCACCTTACGAATTTCACCTTGGGATGACCTACGCTTTGTTTGAGGACGCCCTTTCTTAACCTTAAAAGGTGGTTTAAGGCACACTCGTTGCTTGATATGTTCTGGAATATCCCAATACTCTTCATGAAAAACTGGATATATTGTTTCCGCGTAAGCATTGACCCACATTTCACTTGAGTAATACCTGAAACATAACAATTGAACATGTGAGAAATAAAGTTAGTTAGATAAATTCAATAGCAAATAATCTAAAGTAAACCTTGAGCAGAACTCATAGGCATCCAATCTATGGGTACGGGAAGCAGCCAGGGCATGAGTGCAAGGAAGACCAGATACATCAAATACCCTACAACTACAACTCATTCCTCTCAAGTCAACTTTATAATCAGATTCACCGTCATGGACATAAAACTCGAAACGGTTAAGTGGATGAACGTTATATAATCTGGCCTTCTCAGCTTGATCACGTAAGAACTTTTCATAATAAAAAGATAAACGTTCATTGTGATTGGAAGCTTTTTCTCTTCGACTGTTAAACCAATCTTGTAATGTGAATCTTAAATAATCAGCTAAGATTGATATGGGATACTTTCTAGCTTCCCTACTTTGACTATTGAAGCTCTCAGCGTAATTACTTGTCATTTGATTGTATCGTTTACCCGGAAAAAATGCACGACTCCATCTCTCAAACCCAATATCTGCCAAATACATAGCAATACGAGGGTCCTTAGCATTGATCTTGTCAAAATGCTGATTAAACTTCAAGATTGTGTATGCTTAAGAAGCCAAGCCAAACTCGGCGTGGCAGTGATCGGTTTTGAATTTGGCCATAATATTCATCTTCATATGATATGTGCACGCACCGTGGTCAGCTTCTGGAAAAACAGCACACAAGGCATTGGCGATGCTTGGGTGTCTATCAGATACAAACACGAGATCATCAACCAATCCAATTGCATCTCTAAGTTTTTGCATGAAATAAGTCCAGGAGTTGTTATTTTCAGAATCAACAACGCCGAATGCAACAGGATAGAGTTGTTCATTCGCATCTAATGCTATCGCCACCAATAGCTGACCTCCAACCTTGTGCTTAAGAATACTGGCATCGACGCACAATACTAGACGACAACAGTTTTTGAAACCCCTAATTGAGCAGCCTAAGGACATGAACATATACCTGAAATGACCGTGCTCATCCGTCTGGATGTCTGTTATGGTACCCGGATTGTTCTTCTCCAACATGTACAGGTATGATGGCAATTTACCGTAAGAATCTTCTACAGTTCCTCGCACCGCCATTAGGGCCTTTTCTCTAGACCGCCAAGCCTTATTATAAGACAACTTTATTCCATAAGTAGTCTGTATGTCTTCCATTATTTTCTTGGGCATGTGGTCATGGTGATGGTCCATGTACTTGCTCTTCATGCATTCCCCAAACACCCATGCTGGTGCTGGCCTTTGATTCTCTTGCCTCGTCACAATTGAACAGGTATGATCTTTTACGAATTTACGAATCTCAAACATTTCCGAGGAATTTACTCTGACAGCACGCAGTCTCCACTTGCAATTCTTATCCAAATATTTCACAACCCAAAGTTCTTTTTTTGACTTCAACACTTTGAATTCAAAATGATTAGTCATGGCATATTTATATAACCTCAGCTGAAGTTCTTTTTTATTCTCAAACAAAGAACTGACTTCCAATCCGATTCCGGTACTTACTGCCTCATGTAAAGGATTTTCACTACTTGGTATGTTACTAGCAACCCATTCACTGCCGCTTGGTTGAGTACGAACAACAACATTGTTTTGTTGTGTACTAGGAACCCAAGAACCGCTTGGATTTGGATTGGTACTAGGAACCCAATCAGAACTACTAGGTTGGGTAATAGGAACCCAATCATCATCAGCATCATCCCCCACATTCAGACGCAAATGTTCATCTTCAATGTCATTTTCAAAGAAAACCTCACGCTGCATCGGGAAGACGTCGGGGTCATCAATTTCTGGAACAGCTACACTTTCTTGAGTTGGTAGTGACTTCTCTACTAAGGATACACACAATGGAGTGCGGTTGTGGACTGAAACTGCTTCATGTAAAAAGAACTCCACATCCACATCTTTTTTTATATCAGTTATATAAGAAAATTTGGCAATCATGCCAGGAGCATTATACTTGGCTTGAAGCAATAAATCATATCTAGATTTGTCAACATCGGTAGCAGAATAAATTTGATCAACTAATTGGGCATAAGTAGAATTTTGGGGAACAATCATACCGCTGTTTGACTTTGCAGAAAAATGAGTAAGATCGTCCGTAGTTTTCCACTCTCCATCAAAGTAAAGAAGTACAGGTACTTGAGCTGCAATTGAAAACAGTTCAACAACATCACAAGAATTGAAAACAGTTCAACAACATCACAAGACTTGAAAAAAGTTCAACAACAGTACCATAACCGAGGAGAGTTTGCTCGTAGAGTTTCAGGAAATCCAATGCCGCAACTTTTTACCATAAGTTTGCTTCAATGAATCTAATGGGATAAGAGCTCCCTATCCAATAGGTCCATTGAAGCAAACTTGTGGTTAATTCTTGGAACATTGTATCTCCACGAAACATACCATTAAACTCTACCTCAATACTAGAATAACAAGATAGTATTGAGTGAAATCAGCTACACTATGCCAGCATGCAAACCCTAAACCTTAATACTAGAATAACAAGATAGTATTGAGTGAAATCAGCTACACTATGCCAGCATGCAAACCCTAAACCTTAATACTAGAATAACAAGATAACTCAAGAACTGTGGAACTTAAACAAAAAGGTCCTGTAACTATAAGAACTGTGGAACTTAAACAGCATACTGATCAACAAATTCCAAGACAATAACTTAATAAGACTTTCTAAGAACTAAAACAAAGCTGCTGCTGCTCGATAAGACAATAACTCAATATTAAATAAACATACCCATTTTGAGAATGAAGAGTAGTGGGCAAGCTGCTGCTGCTCGTGGTCGAGTTCTTCAGGGTAACGTGGTGTCGTCGTAGTCGTCCGCTGCTGCTGCTCGTGGTCGAGTTCTTCAGGGGAGGGTCGAGTCGGAGTGGCGAAAGCGAGAGAAGAGAGAAGGGGAAATTAAGGATTCGTGGTTTTGTTATAAATTAGGGCACGAAAATAATATATACGATGAAAGACGTGAATTGTTATTCACGTATTTCATCTAAAACACGTGAATAAACTCACGCGTTTTAACGTGAAATGCATTCACGCGTTTCATCTAAATCGCGTGAGTTTATTCACGCGTTTTAGATGAAATGCATTCACGCGTTTCATCTAAATCGCGTGAGTTTATTCACTCGTTTTAGATGAAACACGTGAATATCAACATTGTTCCTTGTTGTTTGAGTTATGTGGCGAATATGCGTGAATAACAACCTTTCAACCTTGTTCCTTGTTGTTTGAGTTATGTGGCGAATAACAACATTGTTCCTTGTTGTTTGATTATACACAATACGCGTGAGTTATGAGGATAAGTTATGATATTGTTAACATAAGTAATAAACCATAAATAGAAGAATATTCAGTAATATAAACCACCATAAATCATAAATATCCAAATTAAGTATTGTTATAAACCATAAATATCATAAATAAATCATAAATAGAAGAACGTTAAGTCTAAACAACTCCAAATTAAGTAAGCAAATGCTGCAAATCACAAGCAGCAACACATTGAAGCAACTTTGTATGAGGAACAACATGTTCATCCAATATGCGTGACATAGCAGCCGCTGTCTCAAAAAGCCAATTGTCGGGGAGAACATCAAAATCCTTTTCAATTGGTCGATACCTGCTGTCTATCTCGAAATATACTATTATAGTTTTCGCATCCCTTGGCTCAGCAAATGGATAATCTGGATTATCCGATTCTTTAATACTACCACCTCCAGCAACTATTAACTCAATGAGATCTTGTTTGTAAAGTTTGTTGAAATTACCTATAAATATAAAAATGTAACCGTCGAACAGTTTCGACCGCTGAAAAACCAACAAAGAAGATAATTTCAGTTATCATGCAAAATAAGAAATAGTAGAGATAGGAGGAATAAGACCAAACTCACATTATTCAACAACAGAAGTCTGCCTTTTCTAGGACCACCTTGGGCTCCATGATTATCATGTTTAACCTCATAAGGTTCCTCATCAACACAGTTTTGGGTTTTCAATGATGATTTTATCCCTAAACAAAGCAATTTTTAAATTAATTTAACAGACATATGTATGAAAATAATCGTGTTAACAGAGACTCACAATCAATATTAAGGACCCATTTCCCATTCAGAATTGCCTTCAATACTTTTTGAGTTCGGCCGCATGCACCATTGGGATCAGTGTAAGCAATAACATGGGTTACATCTTCTCTCCACTTCGGAGACACCCTTGCACCAAAAGTGCGAGCAAATTCAACTATCAACAACTGTGTAAAACAATAATATAATGGTTATTACATACAAAACTAGTTAATATGGACATAGTAGAGAGAATAGAACATACATTATTTTCAGGTGATAATTGATTGGGACATAAGGTCATAACAGTGTTTGTTGCCTGCATATTATAAAAAAAAAGGAGTTCAACGAACTGAGAAAACAATTTTATTAACAACCATTTTAATACATACCATTTTGTTGAACGAACTGAGAAAACCACAACGGGAGCTCCTGATCTAAATACTACAATATCCATCATTATAAATAGCAGAATATACATCAATAGCTAACCATACAATATTCATGTAATTGAAAATCAACAATCAATCAGTATATATAGGAAAACCAAACTTTAAACCCTAAATACAACAATATCCATGAATATAAATGGCAGAATATACATCGAAACCTAACCCTAAACATAAATACTATAATATCTATCAATATAAATGGCAAAATATACATCGAAACCTAACCCTAAACCTAAATACATCAATATCCATTATAAACAGCATAATATACATCAAAACCAAACCCTAAACCTAAATAGATACATACAAATGGCAGAATATACATCGAAACCTAACCCTAAACCCAAATACTTCGATATACATAGGAAACGGCATAATATACATCAAAACCAAACCTTTAACCCTAAATACACCAATATCCATGAATATAAACGGTAAATATACATCAAAACCTAACCCTAAACCTAAATACTTCGATATACATAGGAAACGACATAATATACATCAAAAACCAATCCTTTAACCCTAAATACATCCATATCTATGAATATAAACGGTAAATATACATCAAAACCTAAGTCTAAACCTTAAGCCCTAAACTGACCTGATGATGTTGAAGAACGATGATGTTGGAAGGATCCCGATGATGTTGAGGAACGATGATGTTGAGGAACAATGATGTTGAGGAACGCTGATGTTGAGGAACGATGATCTTGATGGATGTGGGAATGGAAAGTCGGCCGCAGTCGGAGTGGGAGGGAGAATCGGGGAGGTTTTGTTTTAAATTAGGGCAGAAAAGTAATATATAAGACTAAAGACGCGATTTACCATGGACGCGATTTAATCTAAATCGCGTGAGTTCATCACCGCGATTTAGATTAAATCGCGTGCATGGTAAATCGCGTACATTTAAAAACGCGAATTACCAATCACGCGTTTCATCTAAATCGCGGTGATGAACTCACGCGATTTAGATTAAATCGCGTGATTGGTAATTCGCGTCTATGAGCGTAAAAACTGGCGCCGAAGGGGTATTTCAGACATTTCGCAGGGCAAAAGGGCCCTTTTTGCCAACTTTAGTAGGCGGGGGGCCCTTTTTGGAATTTCCCCTGTTATGGGGGCCATTTCATCAAATTTCCCAAGGATATTGCCATTGAAGCAATTAGAAATGGAGAAAGAGAGAGAAAATCATATTAAAAGATCAAGGAAGGAGTGTGTTTAAAACTTGTAAATATTAATGAGTTAAGAAAATATATTAAATAAAAAAATGTTAAATAATTTAACAGACTTTTATCTAAATTAACACCGTTAGTGAGAAGTCTTAAATATAACAAAATATTATAACTATAGTTCTTAAAACGACAAAAAATTAGGAGAGTTCTAAATTTGACAAATTATTTCAACAATAATCCTAAATTTGTCATTTATCCCCATTTTTAATACGTTTAACATGTTTTTCACACGTTTTGATAGGTTTAAAACATGTTAAACATGTCAAAAATGTAGAAAACGTGTTAAACGTATCAAAAATGTGTTAAACGTGCCAAATAAGTGAAAAACTTGTTAAACATGCCAAAACGTGAAAAACGTGTTAAACGTGTTTAAAACGTGTTAAATGTGTTAAAAATGTGTCAAACGTAAAAAACATGTGAAACGTGTCAATAACGTGTTAAACGTGTTTAATGTGTTAAAAACGTTTTAAATGTGTTAAAAACATTTTAAACGTGTTAAAAACATGAAAACGTGTCAAAACGTGTCAAAATGTGTTAAACGTTTCAAACATGTGAAAAACTTGTTAAACGTGTCAAAACGTGAAAAACATGTTAAACGTGTCAAAAATGAGGTAAATGTGTCAAAAACATAAAAAATGTGTTAAAGGTGTCAAAAACGTGAGAACGTGTTAAACGTGTCAAAATCGTAAAAAAATGTGTTGAGTTGTCAAAAACGTGAAAACGTGTTAGACATGTCAAAATGAGGTAATGTGTCAAAATCGTAAAAAAATTGTGTTAAATGTGTCAAAAACGTAAACAAATGTGTTAAATGTGTCAAAAACATAAAAAAAACGTGTTAAATATGTCAAAAACGTGAAAATGTGATAAACGTGTCAAAAACATGTTAAAAACGTGAAAATTTGTTAAACGTGCCAAAATGTGCCAAAATGTAAAAAAACATGAAAACGTGTCAAAAACGTGTGAAACATTCCAAACTTGTGAAAATTGTTAAACGTGCCAAAACGTGAAAAACGTTTTAAACGTGTTAAACTTGTCAAAATGTGGAAACGTGTCAAAATGTGGTAAACGTGTCAAAAACGTAAACAAATGTGTTAAATATGTCAAAAACGTAAAAACGTGTTAAATGTGTCAAAAATGTAAAAAAACGTGTTAACTGTGTAAAAATGTGAAAATGTGTTAAACGTGTCAAAAACGTGTTAAATATGTGAAAAACTTGTTAAACGTGCCAAAACGTGCAAAATGTGTCAAAATGTAAAAAAACGTGTTAAACGTGTTAAAAACGTGAAAATCATGTTAAGCGTGTTAAAAATGTGTTAAACGTGTCAAGGACGTGAAAACGTGTTAAATGTGTCAAAACGTGTTAAACGTGTCAAAAATGTGTTAAACGTGTCAAAAACGTATTAAACGTGTTAAAAACGTGAAAAATCATGTTAAACGTGTCAAAAACGTGTTAAACATGTCAAGGACGTGAAAAACGTATTAAGTATGTCAAAACGTGTTAAACGTGTCAAAAACGTGTTAAACATGCTAAAAATGTGTTTAAAACGTGAAAATCATGTTAAACGTGTCAAAAACGTGTTAAACGTATCAAGAATGTGTTAAACGTGTCAAGGATGTGAAAAACGTGTTAAATATGTCAAAAACGTGTTAAACGTGTCAAGGGCGTGAAAAACGTGTTAAGCGTGTCAAGGACATGGAAAACGTGTTAAATGTGTCAAAACGTGTTAAACATTTCAAAATTTTGTTAAACATGTCAAAAACGTATTAAACGTGTTAAAAACGTGAAAATCATGTTAAACGTGTCAAAACGTGTTAAACGTGTCAAGGACGTGTTAAACGTGTCAAGGATGTGAAAAACGTGTTAAACGTGTCAAGGACGTGAAAAACGTGTTGAACGTGTCAAGGACGTGAAAAACGTGTCAAAACGTGTTAAACGTGTCAAAAATGTGTTAAACGTGTCAAAAACGTATTAAACGTGTTAAAAACGTGAAAAATCATGTTAAACGTGTCAAAAACGTGTTAAACGTGTCAAAAACGTGTTAAACGTGTCAAGGACGTGTTAAACGTGTCAAGGACATGAAAAACGTGTTAAATGTGTCAAAACGTGTTAAACGTGTGAAGGACGTGAAAAGCGAGTTAAATGTGTCAAAATGTGTTAAACATGTCAAAAACGTGTTAAACGTGTGAAAACGTGTTAAACGTGTTAAAAACGTGAAAATCATGTTAAACGTGTTATACGTGTCAATGACGTAAAAAAACGTGTTAAATGTGTCAAAAACATGTTTTTACGTGTCAATGACATAAAAAACGTGTCAAATGTGTCAAAAACGTGTCAAATGTGTCAAAAACGTGTTAAACGTGTCAATTACGTAAAAAACGTGTTAAATGTGACAAAAACGTGTTAAACGTGCCAAAATATGAGAATATGTTAAACGTGTGAAAAACTTGTTAAATGTGTTAAAAACTTGTTAAACATGTTAAAAATATAAAAAACGTGTTAATTTGGAATTACAATTCCGACCTAAAAAAATTAGAATTGAGAACTATCAAATTACACTATATTGAATTACATTTAGAATTCTAATTCCATTTCCAATTCTTAATATTAAAGTGTCTAACAAACATACAAATTGGAATTTGACCCTCCAATTCTAATTCCAATTTCAATTCCATGATTATCAAACACACTCTTAAATTTTTTTTGTGAGTATTTATTTAAAAAATTGTTGATGGGTGATTGTATGAATGTGAGTTTGTTTTTTTTTTTAAATTAAAGTGGGTTAATATATAATGATAAAAATTTTTTTTTATAAAATACATAAAATATTTTAATATTATGACTAATAAATTGAATTATCTCATTGAAGAGTTACAGTCAAATAATGAGTTTTTTTAGAGTTTTTTGAGTTTTTCAAAAAAAAAATTTTTTTTTTTAAATAGAATATATATCTGAGTTTTATTGATTGAATTATTATAATTTTTTTCACTATATTATAAATTACAATTTTTTAAGAGTGGTATCTGAAAATATGAGAACGTGTGAAAAGATGTTAGTTCGATACTATAAGTACATGCATTGTCTATATCAATTAAAAAATCACCACAAGTATGGAGAGAGAAAAAATCAACAAATTAGGGAGATAATTCTTCATTTTTGTTGTATTATTAGTTTGGTTGAAAATATGAAAAGGTGTGAGAAGATGTTAGTTCCATGCTATTATTACATGCAATGCCTATATCCATTAAAAAATTGTCACACGCCATGTATAAGGAGAGAAAAAAATCAACAAATTATGGAGATAATATTTCATTGTGTTACTTAATGAGTGAGATCATGACGGCCCTATACAGTTGCATATGTCCCACTTTTATTTGCCCCATTTCTAAATATTTAATAGTATTATATTATTAATCTAATTTTTTTTCCTTTAATATTAAATATATAGTATATATAAATAACTTTTTTTTTTATCTCATTTTTAATCTTTTATTTTCAGTATTATAATATATTAACCATTTATATCTCATTTTATATTATTAAAATTTTAATTTTATTTTTATTATTTTAGGGATCTCAAAATTTATGTTTACATCGACCCAAATTCTAGTAAATTATAGACACTAATGGTACTGTTTTCATCAAATTAACCGAAGAAGGTTAATTCAATGCTGGTAGCATAAGGAGTGTCTGTATTCCCACATTAACTAATGAACTAATACATGTACATAAAAGTAAAGTATCATCTCCTCTTTCTCTCATTTGTTAATACATTGCCTTTCAATAGTACTAGCATTGAACTAACCATGAAAAAAAATATTTTTTATTTTTTCAATAATTGGGGGAATATTTCAATTTTTTAAATTCCATCTTTCTATTTTTTTTTCTGAAAAAAAAAATAAAGATAACCAATATCCATGTCTCTTCCATTCAAAGACTATACTTTTGTTTAAAATTTATAAAGATTTTGTAAAAATATTTTAGTTAATAAAATTAATGATTTCATATTATTAAAATATACTGATATTATCTCATAAATAATTTATAAAATAAGTTAGAAAAATCTAAAAAAAAAAACTCAATCAAACACTCTTAGCACTTGTTTGATGTTCGGTAATGTGGGATTTTTGCTGCATTTATTAAAAGGTTTTGTTTATGAAAATATATATTAATTGAGTTTAGATTGGTTCAATTATTATAATTATTTTTATTTAAATTTAAAATTAAAATTATTTTAATATTTTAATTTAGAGATTTAATAATTAAAAAGAAAAAATATTTTAAATGAGATTTTAATTTTAAAAAAAAAACAAACATAAATAGTCAGATGGCAATTTGAAACAACCCCACAAAAACCGAACAGAATTGTCCAATTTGGGACGGTTTTCTTCGAAATCGAACGGGATGGGATGGGATGATATTTGTGTCTCTCCCCCGACCTGTCCAAATTTCACTCCGATTATGACCCGAATACTATAAACATAATTAAATATATTAAATCATCAATATATTTATTTATTCTATATATTTTATAAAACTCTTAAATTTATTTTATTATAATAATATAAAATTTCAATATATTTCAATATATATTATATTAAAAAATCCGTTTAAATAATTTTATTGTATAAATTTTTAAATATTTTAAAAAATATTTTATTAACGATGCCCCGTAGGGATTTCCCGAAACTGAACAAAATCGAATGGGACGGGAATGATATAAAAATAATCTCCGAAATAAAAACAGTGCGGAGATGGTAAATGCATTCCCGTCCCGAACCGCCCAAATGCCCCCATTACCATCCCTATTCCATAGAGCTTCTTGTCCTCTCTTTTGTTTACTAAAAATTCACCTTTTATATATCTTATTTATTTTTATTAATTAAAATATTAAAATATATACTTTAATTTATATAATTGAAATTTTCTAAATTTAAAAGAACATAATAATAGTTTAATTAATTACAATATTAAATAGTCTTTATGTATTTTTCTTTACAACTCAGTAAAAAATTTCAAATAACACATCTAACCAGCTCTTATAACTATTTTAATTTTGCAAATAAGCGGCTAAAGTAACCTAAAGGAATAAACTGAATCAAATGGGAAATTTGATGAAATGTCCTACTAATAACCTTAATTCCAAAAAAAAATGTCTGCGCGAAAAGTTTTAAATACACTTCGCGTGCCTGATTTACCGTTCAATTACGAGAAATGGCATTCACGCATTTTCATCTAAAATGCGTGAGTTAATTAAATAAGAGAAATATCAAATGCGAGAAATAGCAAATGCGAAAAATACACCAAATGCGAGAAATATATCAAATCTATAGATGTAATTATTTCTTTTGTGACCTCTACCATTCCCTTTTCCCTTTACAAACCACGTAATCCTTGCAAACATAATCCAAATTATGATGATCCTTATTAGCATAATTAACCTTTGTACTCAATCTATGCATTTCCACTCTTATGTTTTACCCTATTTTCTTTAATCTCTTTATGTTCTTGCTTTTCATTATTCCTCACCACCATATCATGTTCAATAACTTCAACCTGTTTTTGAATGCACTCATCTTTTGTTATCTTGATAGAAGAACAAAAGCCAACAACTCTAAGCTTAACCACACAACCCTCACTCCTAAGCGCATCAGCCCTCAAAATGATCTGAACTGTTATTCCAAGGATAATTCTCAGACCCAATGCCCTTATTTGTGATTGTGTTTGTTCTAAAGACAGGTTTGCTTGACCTATTTAAGCAAAATAGTCTAGAATAATTTGTAAGATTTTGACTAGTTCCACAATTGGGTTGTTTTGATTTTCTTACATTTTGTGGAAAATATTTGACTTTCATACTAGGAACATTCATATCTTAACTTAGAGCTTGTTTGATGTAGTTTTCTATTTTATTTTTAATCTGTTTTTTTTTTTTTGAAAAAATATTGTTGGTTAGAAAATTGGATTATTTTGTATGTAATAATATTTAAAATGATATAAAAATGAAGTAAGGGTAATTTAGTATTTGGTCGCTGATTTGATTGTTGAAACTCGAAACGAAGCCTTACTTCCTGCTGCCTTTATGCTTTGATCTCTTGTTGACTACAAGATTGAACAGAGGATTGAAAGTTGCGAAGATCTCATTGGCAGACTAATTTTTATTTCTGGTAGTGCAAAATGGTATCTGAATCATGGTTCCGCAATATATGGAGAACTCAGCAACAGACCGAGAGCAGTCCCTTTATTGGAGTTTTAACGTTTAAAGTTGCGAATTTGATGACAAAAGTTAATCATTTATGGAAGTCTTTGAGTGATAAGCAGGTTGCTAATTTAAGAAAGGAGATATTGAATTCATTGGGCATTAGGAAGCTTGTCTTCAACGATGACGATCATGTCGCTAGCTTAATATGCGCTGAGATGATGGACAACTTGGATCACGTTTCCAAAGCTGTGGCCAGGCTTGCTTCTAAGTGTGATGATGTCAATCTGAAGCGCTTTAAGAATGCATTTGGTGATCCAATGAAGGTTGATATGGATTTGTACGGATGGCAGTTGTCGTACAGAAAGATGGACAAGAAGGTTAAGAAATTAGAACGGTTCATCATCGTCAACTCGAGTTTGCATCAAGAATTGGAATTGCTAACGGCAGGGGCGGAGCCAAGTGCAAGCTGGCCCGGGCTGTAGCCCGGGGAGCCTTATGTATTTTAATCAATAACGACGGTAAATTACCGTCGTTATTGGTTATTTTTCGTCGCTAAAAGGTTATTTTTCGTCGCTAAAAGGCATTGCTGACAGCAAACTATAAAACTAGCCCGGATAGATTTTTTTAAAAAAAATTAGCCCGGGTTGGTTTCAAATCCTGGCTTCGCCCCTGGCTAACGGATCTTGAACATAGCCTGAGGAGAATGAAGGCTGGTGAAGATTTTGATAGCATAAGTTTGCTCGAATACGAGAAAAATGTCGCCTGGAAAAGGCAAGAGGTGAAGCAACTGAAGGAAATTTCATTTTGGAACAAGACCTATGACTACGTTGTTAGTCTTTTAGCGAGATGTGTGTTCACAATATACAGGAGGATTGGACATGTCTTCGGAACTAACTGTGTGACAAATCCCGATATAAAGAATTCTTCGGGAGATCTATGTTTAGATTTTATGGATCGCATAAATGGATTACAAATATTTTTTTTCAGGTCCATTGGGAAAAGCAGTCATGATATCGGATTAAATGCAAGAAATACACAAAATATGAGAAATACATCAAATACGAGAAATACACAAAATACGAGAAATATACCAAATACGAGACACGCACCATAACTTTATTCTGCGTTAATCAACTCACGTATTTTAGATGAAAATGCGTGAATGACATTTCTCGTAAATGAGCGATAAATCAGTCGCGCGAGGGGTATTTCAGACTTTTCGCAGGACAAAAGACACATTTTGCAAACATTAGCAGGCGCGGACCTTTTTAGAAATTAAATCTATTAGCATTAGCAGGCCATTTCATCCAATTTCCCAATCAAATGAGTTTATTAATATATTTATACTCTCTCTTTATATAACACTAAAACAAGTTGAATCAAATTAACCTTTAATTCTAAAAATAAAAACTTATAAATTTAAATAAAAAAATAAAGATAATACAAATAAATATAATATCATTTAAATAATGTGGTTTAGAGCATTGTAAAAACATATGCATATTTAATATAGAAATATAATGTGATTATATTATTATATGTTATAAAATCGAAATAAAATTAAAAATCAATAAAATTTGTGTTCAAAGTGTTTAAAAATTAATAATAATAAATAAATAACTGTATTTCATGAAAAGATAAAAAAAAGTAGACTGCCTCCAAAATCAGCTGACTCCATCCATTTCCATTTCCATTTCCATTTCCATTTCCATTTCCATTTCCATTTTGCCACGTTTGGTGGTCGTTTGGTGGTCAAGAACATGACATACATAATTAATCTTCATATTGACACTTTATTTTAACAAATAAAATTTTAAATAATTGACCATGATAAAATTATATAAAATAAATAGCAATGGAAATCAATCAACAAAGAAACCGATAACTTAATAATTCTAATATTATATAACCTCTCACAAATACAACACAAATACCAATATAATTAGGGATGGATTCAAAATTTTGGAGCTGAAATGCATCTAACATAATGTAATAAATTATATATATTAAAAGAAGACGATATATTATAATATTTAAATAAATTGAATTTGATAAGATTTTAAAACATAAACTAATATATTATAGAAATTACACTTTATTTTTAACTAAATCTTGTTCAATATAGAGAGTTAAATAATCGATAAGAAAATTATCATTCATTTTATTACGAAGTGATGTCTTCGCATTTTTCATTATTGAAAATGATTGCACAATAGTAACGGTATAAACATATATAGTCAAAAACATAAACTAATATATTATAGAAACTCACTTTATTTTTAACTAAATCTTGTTCAATACAGAGAGTTAAATAATCGGTAAGAAAATTATCATTCATTTTATTACGAAGTGATGTCTTCACATTTTTTCATTATTGAAAATGATCGCACAATAGTAACGGTATAAACATATATGGTCAAAACAAGATAAATCAATTTAATCAACTTAACATAAATTTATATATTGAACGATATTTTATTAAACCGACAATTATGACTTTCAAAGTACCTGAGATACTCTGGTTGATAATGCTTCATCATTAAATATTAACGTCTTATTTCATTTCGTATATTAACATCATATTCATACACATGTTTTCTTTTTTGAGTTGAATAATTTGAGTTGTTTTGAGTCCACTTGGCCTTGCTGTCTTCCGCCATAAGGGCCTTCAACACGCCTTCATTGTCTTTCTTCTTCGCATCATGTTTTGGCTTTCTGCACTCCGACTTGTAATGACTTAGAATACCACAATTAAAACACTTAACATTAGATTTTGATTTAGCATTATCATCATTGGTATTATTTGAAGATCTTGAGTTAGGAATGCTCTTCTTCATGTATTTCCCGAATTTGTTCACGAAAAGAGACATTGCGTCGTTGCTGAGCTGCTAGGAAGACGATTTTCTTCGTTGGCAACTGGTGACTCCTCAGAAGACACCAAATCCTTGGTAATGATGGAGGATGTGGGGTACTCTTCTTCATTCCTTGAGTTCAACTCGAACTCATAGGCCTTCAGATCGGCAAGAAAGTCGAAGAGTTCCATCTTATTAAGGTCTTTGGACTCCCTCATCGCCATAGTCTTGATGTCCCATTACCTAGGCAAAGATCGCATGACCTTTATAGCAATCTCTTTGTTGCTATAGGCCTTGCCTAGAATGGATAGGGTGGTGACAATTTGACTGAATCTTGCATCAACTTAGTCTTCGTCTCTCCTGGACGCATCTGGAAGTGGTGAAACTCCTGTGTGGCAACTATAATCTTGTTCTCTTTGGTTTGCGCTTTGCTTTCACAGAGTTGAGTGAGTCTGTCCCAAATTTCTTTGGCAGACTCGCAAGATATGATGTAGTTGAACATGTTATCGTCAAGGGATATGTACAGGACATCCATGGCCCAGTTGATGAGGTTGTTCTTCCCCTTATCTTCATTTGTCCACTCAGATTTTTCTTTGTCGATCTTGATGGGTCCTTCAGTGACAACACTCCACATGTCATCGTGCAAGGAAGCAAGATGGGCACGAACTCTCTTCTTCCTAAGAATTTGTTGGGGAAAATGTATATTTTATTCTCTACTTGATTGAAAAACTTAGGAGTAGATAAAGCACAAGTAAATGCGGAAATAAATAACACAATGCACACACAATATTTTTACGTGGAAAACCTCCTCAAATCAAGGAGTAAAAACCATTAGACTTTACGTCCAGTTCAAGCTTCACTATAATTAGAGTCGGGAATACAAATAAGGTATAACAACCTTTTAATACCGCAGAAAGATAAAAGGGCATAGCCAAAAAAGATACAACTTTTGGTCCCACACAAGTCAAAAAAAAAAACTCAAATTAGGAAGAACCTTTAAGCCCCATAAAAACTCTGTTTGAATCTCCGATCGTGAGTTTGATGAACCTGCACGGCTGTAGGCGAAATCTGCTACAAGATTTTATCTTTCTTCCTCTCTTTTAATTTTTGACTTCTGCTTCTTGCTGACGGTAACCGCTCTTTAAATACTAGAGCAATTAGGTTATAACAAAACCCTTTAAAATATTATAATACCCTTAATGAATTAAAAGTGAACTTGAACCACTATTGGGCCTTTTTCATAGTTGGGAGCCCAAATAAAACCCAACAAACTCCCCCCTCACAACTAAGGTAAAAATGTTGTCAACCCAGCGGTTGAACAACAAAACTTGAACTTTCTTTGAGGTAGTTCCTTAGTCATCATATCGACGTCATTATCGTCTATATGCACCTTTTCTAAAATCAACAACTTTTTATCTAACGCATCCCGTATCCAATGATACCTTACATCAATGTGTTTAGATCTATAATGACATGTTGATTTTTTCGCTAGATAAATAGCGCTTTGACTATCAAATAGAAGCACATACCTTTCTTGCACAATATCAAGTTCAAATAATAACTTCTTAACCCAAATCAACTTCTTACAAGCATCCGTTCCTGCAATAAGTTCAGTCTCCGCAGTTGAAAACGCAAAACACTTCTGTAGTCTCAATTCCAAGAAATAGCTTCCCCTCCAAAATTAATCAAATATCCCGAAGTGGATTTTCTTGAATCAACATCACCCGCCATATCTGAGTCGGTATAACCAACTAAATTCGGATTCTTATTTCCAACGCAAAGTCTCATACTTGATGTGCCTCTAAGATATCTCAATATCCACTTCACCGCTTCTCAATGTTCTTTTCCCGGATTTGAAAGAAACCTACTGACAATAGAAACATCATAAGCTAAATCTGGTCTCATGCTAACCATATCATACATAAGACTACCAACAGCTAAACTATAGGGAACATTCTTCATATATTCCTTCTCATCATCATTAGAAAGACTATATTCAGAGATCAATTTAAAATGAGTCGCTAAAGGTGTGTCGGCACTTTTAGCATTCTCCATATTGAATCTTTGTAACACTTTCTCAATATATTTTTCTTGAGACAACCATAACTTTTTCATCTTTCTGTCACGACTGATTCTAATTCTAAGAATCTGCTTTGCTTGTCCAAGATCCTTCATTGTAAAGGACTTCCCTAGGTCTTGTTTCAACCTATCAATTCTCGCAGCACTTTGACCAATAATAAGCATATCATCAACATAAAGTAACAGAATAACAAAATCATTAGGAGAGAAATTTTGTAAAAACACAAAATGGTCGGAAGTAGTCTTTTTATATTTGTGCTTCTTCATAAATAACTCAAACTTCTTGTACCATTGTCTTAGAGCCTGCTTCAAACCATACAAACTCTTATTCAACTTGCAAACATAATTCTCTTTACCCTTGACCTCAAAACCATCAGGTTGATGCATATAAATCTCTTCCTCCAAATCACCGTGAAGAAAAGTTGTTTTCACGTCCATCTGTTCAACTTTTAAATCAAGACTGACTGCCAAACTCAATATAGTTCTGATTGAAGTCATCTTAACAACATGAGAGAAAATTTCGTCAAAGTCAATTCCCTTTCTTTGTCTAAACCCTTTGACAACCAAACGATCTTTGTATAGTGGAGTTGAAGTATGATCATCTTGATTCAGTCTGTATACCCACCCTTTCTTAAAATCTTTCTTTTCTTTTGGTAATTCTACCAACTCAAAAGTATGATTATCATGTAGAGATTGCATCTCATCTTTTATAACATCAACCCATTTATACTTGGATTCACTATCCATAGCTTCTTCATATGACTCTAGCTCTCCCCCATCAGTCACTAAAACATATTTATTAATAGAATATTTCGTAGAAGGTTGTCTATCTCTTGTCAATCTTCTAGATGGAATTGTAGATAATTACTCTTGCTCGTTACTAATATTCTCCACTTGAACGTCATGTTCATCTTGAGAATTATCCTGTTGCAACTGATATTTTGTTGAACTAGGTGATTCAGATAATTGAACTAGATATGAATCTATCCACTCACCTTTTTCCTTCAACTCACTATTTTTAACTTTATCAATGTTTTCAATAGTCTCATCTTCATAAAAGATGACATCACGACTTCTGACAAGCTTCTTTACAATTGAATCGTATAATCTGTAATCAAATTTATCTTGGCCATAACCCAAGAAAATGCATTCTCAACTCTTCACATCCAACTTTGATCTTTCATCCTTTAGAATATGAACAGAGCACCTGCATCCAAATACTCGTAAATGATCATACGAAATATTTTTACGAGTCCATACCTTATTTGGAACTTCACCGTCCAAAGCTACTGTAGGACTCAAATTAATAACATGTACTAATGTGAGTAATGTTTCACCCCAAAATGTTTGAGATAACTTTGCTTCTGAAAGCAAACATCTAATCCTCTCAGCAATTGTTTTGTTCATTCTTTCTACAAGGCCATTCAACTGAGGAGTCTTTGGAGGTGTTTTCTGATGTCTGATCCCTTGTTCTTTGTAGTATCCATCAAATGGACCACAATATTCACCACCATTATCACTACGAATGTACTTGATCTTTTTCCCAGTCTCTCTTTCAACAAGAGCATGGAACTCTTTGAACTTGTCTAAGACCTCATCTTTAGACTTCAAAACATATACCCAAAACATCTTGGAATGATCATCAATAAACGTTACAAAATAAAGAGAACCACTAATAGTTCATATCTTTAAAAGACCACAAACGTCTGAATGCACCAGCTCTAAGACTTTTGACTTTATTGAAGGAAGATTATGCTTGAACGATACTCTAGTTTGTTTTCCAGCAACACAATGAGAACATTTCTCCAAATTGGTCTCACTCAAACTAGAAATAACATTTTTCTTAACCAACAGATTCAATCCTTTTTCACTGATGTGACCAAGTCTTTTGTGCCATAATTTGGAAGCATCTTTACTCCGTACAACATTCACACTATCCTTGCATATCGAAGTTTGCATCAAATATAAATTAGAATATTTTCATCCTAGAGCTATAATCAAGTTACCTTTATAAATTTTATATTTTCTATAACCAAAACTACTCGTGAAACCATCATCATCAAGTTTTCCAGTTGATATTAAATCCAGCATAATATTTGGAGCATGTCGAACATCCTTAAGTAATATTTTCGACCCATTTCCAGAATCCAAGCAAACATCACCAATACCAATAACCTTACTTAAGCCGTCGTTACCCATCTTCAATACTCCAAAATCACCTGAAGGGTAAGATGTAAAATAGTCTTTCCTTGGCGTAACATACAAGGAAGCTCTAGAGTCAAACACCTAATTCGACTCATTACATACAAGGTTGATTGTATTCTCGTCGTGGAAAGTGACGAGATCATTTGAAGTTGATATTGACACGCGTTCTTCTCTAGCATCTTTATTTTGATTAGATCCGCTCATTTCTTGTTTCAACTTAAAACATTCTTTCTTAATGTGCCCCTTTTTACCGCAATGATAACATTCAGCTGACTTGTACTTTGATCTGGACTTACTTCAACTTTTATGTCTCACATTGTCTTTTCCACCCTTGTTTATCTGTCTCCCCCTATTTTCAGTAACCAACACATTTGAATTTATCGAAAACCCTTGATACTTTCTTCTCAATTCCTCATTCATGACCCCACCTTTGGCCATATGTAAAGTTACTGCACCATTAACAACAGAATTACAAAGAGAAACCTTAAACGTTTCCCACGAATCGGGTAGAGTAGTAAATAACCAAAGTCCTTGAACATCATCTTCAAACTTAATTCCCATGCCTGACATCTGATCAAGAACACCCTGAAACTCATTTAAGTGATTATCCATAGAAGCGCTATCATTATATCTAAAATGAATTAATTTTTGAAGCAAGAATAATTTATTACTTCTAGTCTTTGAAGCATATAAATTCTCAAGTTTATTCCATACAGATTGTGCATTTGTCTCATGTTGGATGTGGTTGTAAACATTCTCTTCAACAAACTAACGAATAAAATAACATACCTGTTCATGCTCAAAATTCCATTCCTTGTCAGATTTTGATGCAGGTTTCTTACTACCAAAAACGGGTAAGTGTAAAGATTTAACAAATAACAGATCCTTCATCTTTCCTTTCCAAATTTGATAATTTGAGCCATTCAGTAAAATCATCCTACTTGTGTTTATCTCCATATTTCAATCAAGTTCAAAACAGCTAACCAAGCTCTAATACCACTTGTTAGGAAAAAATGTATATTCTATTCTCTATTTGATTGAAAAACTTAGGAGCAAATAAAACCCAAGTAAAAGAGGAAATAAATAACACAATGCACACACGATATTTTTACGTAGAAAACCTCCTCAAATCAAGGAGTAAAATCAATGAGACTTTACGTCTAGTTCAAGCTTCACTATAATTAGAGTCAGAAATAAAAACAAAGTATAACAACCTTTTAATACCGCAGAAAGATAAAAGGGCATAACCAAAAACGATACAACTTTTGGTCCCAAACAAGTCAAATAAAAAACTGAAAATAGGAAGAAACTTTAAGCCCTAGAAAAACTCTATTTGAATCTCCGATCGTGAGTTTGATGAACCTGCGCGGCTGTAGGAAAAAATCTGCAACAAGATTTTCTCTTTCTTCCTCTCTTTTAATTTTTGACTTCTGCTTCTTGATGACGGAAGACGCTTTTTAAATACTAGAGCAATTAGGTTATAACATAACCCTTTAACATAATATAATACCCTTAATGAATTAAAAGTGAACTTGAACCACTATTGGGCCTTTTTCATAGTTGGGAGCCCAAATAAAACCCAACAGAATTCACAATGGAATGGTGTGGTAGAGAGGATAAATAGAACTTTAATGGAGAATGTGCATTGTATGCTCCTTAATATTGATATATCAAAGTCTTTTTGGGCTAAAGCTTCATTTTTAGCATGCTTCCTCGTCAACTTTTCTCTGTCAACTACAATTAATATATAGACTCCGTAAGAAGTATGTTATGGTATTCCTTCTAGTTATTCTGATTTGAGAATTTTTGGTTGTTCGGTGTATGTTCATGTTGATCAAGGAATATTTCGAGCTCGATATGTGAAGTGTATTTTAATTGGTTATAAATCTGGTATAAATGGGTACAAACTATAGTGTCTAGAAACTAGAAATGTAATAATTAGTCGAGATGTTACTTTCGATAAAACACCTATATTACACGCTACATCCTCTATATATTTTTGTGATGAGGTTCAAAAAGAATCTATCATTTCTGGTAATAATACGCAAGAGTCTAGTACACACGTGGAGTTTGAGAGTAGATCATAATCTGAACTTGTAATACTACCGTCAACTACACCAAAGTTGTCTGATAGTTCACCACCACTTACACCACCATGATATTATATTTCTATTGATTGGCCAAGATGTGATATTAGACCTCCTTAAAGACTCAGTGAAGTTGATTTGGTTATCCATGCATTGAGTATTATAGAAGATATTGATTCTTATGAAGAGCCTTCTTCATATTTTGATGCAGTGACGTATGATGACTCTAATAAGAAGATGATTGTCATTTAAGAATAAATGAAATTTCTTCATAAGAATGGTACATGGAACCTCGTAAAAATACCTTTGGAAAGAAGGTTATTCGTTGTAAGTGGGTGTATAGAAGAAATGAACGTACACATGGTATTGAAGATACAATGTTTAAAGCGAGACTAGTTGCAAAAGGTTACAGTCAAATTCTAGGGATTGATTTTACTAACGTGTCTTCTCTGGTTGGGAAGCATACTTCAATTCGAGCATTACTTGTCATCGTGTCAATGCATAATTTTGAGCTTAAGTAGCTAGATGTGAAGACCACATTTCTCTATTGAGATCTAGATGAGAACATCTATATGTAACAACCTAAGGGATTTACAGTCTTAAAACTAGAAAACTGTGTATGTGTTAGGATCGGGATCGCCGATAGGGGACCGGGGTCCAGCTAATCGGTAATCACTCACAATACAACACACCAAATTGAACTAATTCGGTTAGAGACTAGTACCGTTCTTAACACTACACAAACTGTCACAAACTCTTGAACATGTTTCAAGTGTGGAAGTAGTTTGTTTCAGCCTGAAGCAACTGCACACAGTTCGGCTAAAGAAGAGAATGAAGAAGAATCGATTAAAATAATGGGAAAACCGGTTCGGTTGATTTAAGGGAAAAACCGGTTCGGCTAAAGAAGGAAATATGGAGAAAGTCGGTTTAGGTGAGGTGAAGTCGGTTTGGTTGAGGTGAGGGTAAAGCCGGTTCGGTTAGAGAGAGAAAATAAATGAAGAACACAAGACACGTATTTTTATGGATGTTCGGAGAAAACTCACCTACGTCACCCTCCTTCTCAAACAGTGAGAAAGATATTCACTAACTGGAATATTCAACAAACACACTCCGATCGAGTCTTATTTACTGCTCGTCGGTTACACCACTCACACAATGATGTAATAATTTTACACAAGGTAAAATACACAAAGTTTCTTAAAGTGAGATTTCAAATAATTTCAAGAATTTCAATCAATATTCAGGGTCGCGCGTAAAATTCGTCTGGTTGTGAATCTGTAAAAAATCCGTTCGTTCTTCGTTGCCTTGGACTTCTATTTATATGAGAAATATGACAACGGTCATAATTTTCTCTCTCCGCTGGATTGGTCATCTGAAGCCGCGCCGGTCAGGTTTAGGTGGCGTGCACGCTTTTCCATTTCGGACACATGGCAGACATGCATGCACCGGTCAGGTTCAGGTGGCGTGCACGCTTTGCCATTTTGGACACATGGCACATATGCATTAGTCGACCGCCTGTTTCAGAGATTTGCTTGAGATCTTGGATAAACAGTAATGATTATCCTACCCCATGCCTGGTTTCAGACCATTATTTTGCATATTCCCAAGAAATATTTTGTTTGTCTTAACACGTTATCTTCAAGATATTCATATCTTTTGAATAATCTGTCCGTTGAAGATGTTCGTTAGGATTTTTCGTTAACTTGCCGAACATTTTCGGTTTACAACTTAACCGTTCATGAATTTGAGCCGTTCCGATTTTCTGAGCTCATTTATGACCGGAGCTCATTTATGACTGAAGCCATGCTTCATTAAGTGTCGTTTGACCGAACCGGTTGACCGAGCTGTTTGACAGAACTCCAGTTAACTGAGCTGTTTGACCGAACTCCGGTTGACCGAGCTCCGGTATACATTGTCGAGCCGATCTTGCCCATAGGTAAATTTCGGATTTTGCTCAGGTTCCCTGAAATAACAAAACATTAAATATTATTTGTAGTCGGTGATATTTGATCACTGCTCACCTATGTGACAGGAAAGAGTGTTTATCACTACGCTACAACACCTTCTTGTAATATTTAAACCAATTAATATACTTGATATGACTTAGCGGTTTAACATATTTATTTGAACTTAATTTATCTATTCATTAAACTTTTCATAAGCTTTAACAATTATTTTCTAACAGTTTCTCCCTTTTTGATTATTTAGAATAAATATTCAAAACTTGTAATCGTTGGCCGGTTTAAAATTAACTTACTTAATTTTTCTAACAATTTCTCCCTTTTTGATTATTTAGAATAAATATTCAAAACTTGTAATCGTTGGCCGGTTTTAAAGAAGTTGTATTTATTTGACCGGTTGAAAAAGTTGAGGAAAATTCTAACAATTTCTCCCTTTTCAATTATTTAGAATAAATATTCAAAACTTGTAATTGTTGGCCGGTTTTAAAATTTAAATTAGTTTAGAAATTATTGTAATCTAACAATCCTAAAATATTTCCATGGGAAGAAAACTTAGACTCGAGAAGTGGCTTTGTGAGGATGTTAGCCACTTCATTCTTGTTCCCTTCATGTGATGTTTTCGTCAACAACCGGTCCGGATGCAATGTTGACTCTTCCAAGCTTCTGTCTTGATTTACCTACATTCATAGACAATAGACAATCTGGTCCCCATTTTTTTGGGTCTGTGGCTTATTAGTCCCTTAGGAATCCACACTTTGATTATTTTGATGGATTTTTCGTTGTGTGTATGTATAGTATATCTACCAGCTGATGATTCTTTAAAGAATGATTTTCGGTAAATATCTCTTGACTTTCGGTCAAGTTTTTCCTTGCCATACAAACTGGCTGTCCTTCTCTCAGGTTTCAGCCAGCTTGAAGTTGTCTTTACATAAATCAATTCATCGGTTTCTTTATTATATAAGCTACCCTTGTCAAAACTCATTGTCTTAAGTTTGTTTTTTGTCGGGTTTAACTTTTCACAAGACTTGTTTGTGATAGCATTGTCAAATCCTAAATCGGATTTGCATCCGCAGATCTCAGCATACTTATTTATTGTTTAACTGCATCTCCAAACTTCGTCTAGGAACTGACCACATTTGTCAAACGTTGGTTTTCAGAAAACAGAGTTTGAACCTTTTCCTTGAGTTTCTCATTCTCAGATAAGAGCTCAACCATTTTATTTTCAAAAACTTTTGGTTTAGAGATTTGAAATGAAGAAGAGTTAACAGTTTCATATTTTAATTTCATCTCATTAAAAGAGTTTGACAATTTCTTGTACTCAATGACCATGTCATTAAGTGCAGCAATTAAGTCATCTCTTGTAAATTATTTAGATGAGAAATCAAATACCTCAGATTCTTTCTCAGCCAAGAAGCATGTATCAACTTTATCATCACTGTCGCTGGATGATGAGTTGTCTGAATTGCTATCGTCCCATATTCTCTTGCTTTCAGTAGCTATCAGAGCCTTCTGCTCTTTCCGGTTCTCCTTTATTTTGTTTCTTCCGTCACATAGTTGGATCAACTTCTCCCAAATTTATTTAGCAGAGGAGCACAACTTGATCTTACTAAACATGTTTTTGTCCAGCGACTTGAACATAATGTTTTTGGCAACATTATCTATGTTATTCATCTTCTTATCTTCAGTCGTCCATTTGCATCTTGGCTTATTAATCTTTATCGGGTCATCAGTAATAAAATACCACATGTCGTCGTCTTGTGAGGCCAAATGCACCTTCATGCGTATCTTCTAATCAACATATTCATCGATGCAGAACATGGGGGGCTCATTGATGAAAGACATGATGATATTCGGATGCTTGAGTGTTAAGATCTTCGCTCTGATACCACTTGTTAGGATCGGGATCGCCCTTGGAGGACTGGGGTCCGACTTTAAGGGAGAACACTTAATAACACAAAACACTGGTAATAGTCCGGTTAGAGACTAGAATCGCTTCTTAACACTACACAAGCTGTCACAAACCTCTTGAACCGGGTTCAAGTGCGGAAGTGGTTTGTTTCAGCTTGAAGCAACACATACAGTTCGGTTTGGAGGGTATTTAGAAGGAGTCAGTTAAGATGGAGAAAGGAACCGGTTCGGTTAGCGAAAGTGAGCCGAAAAGTAAATATAAAGAACACGAGATAAGATTTTATGGATGTTCGGAGTTTAATCTCCTACGTCACCCCTTCTTCTCTAACAATGAGAAAGATATTCACTAATCGGAATATTACAGGACTCACACAATGCCGAACGAGTCTTATTTACTGCTCGTCGGTTACACCACTCACAATGATGTAATACAATGCTTTTTACTCAAAGGTAAAATACATACATAATACAAGAACACTTTCGGGAATTTTCAATCACTATTCAAGGTTGCACGTAGGATTTTTATACTGTTACTTCTCTCTTGCATATGAGCTTTTCGTGGTAATTTCACGCGTATGTATCTTTGGAACCATGAGCTTCTATTTATATGGAAAATATGACAACGATCATAATTTTCTCTCTCCGCTGGATTGGTCATCTGAAGCCGCGCCAAACATGTTCAGAGGGTTGCGTGCACGCTTTGTCATTTTGGACACTTGGCAACCATGCGCTTAGGCCGACTTGCATTTTGGACACATGGCATACATGCTCTAGGTCGGCCGCCTGAATCAGATGTTTCTTGTAGATTTAGATAAACAGTTCATCATTATTTTCGTTGCATGCTTCTGATCCAAATATTTTCTTCTTGTATATTTCCGAGAAATCTTTATATCATCATATTACGTCATCTTCTCAGATTCATCACTTTTAAAGTTTTCCGTTGAACATTATGACCTTCAATATTGGAATGAGTCATCCGGAAGATGACGCTTTTACTAGCCGATCCGGTTGAAGGAGTTTAGCTGGTTTCACAGATCATGACCAGATCATTGATGCATGTGCTTCAGCCGGTATGATGCGGTTTGATCTGTACCTACACAAGAAAATTGAGACTGATTAAGTTCTTTGGCCGGTTTAAAATTAATCTACTTAATTTTTCTAACACTTTTATTATATAAAATATATTAACATTTTTTATCTCTTTCAATATTATATATAATAAACATTTTTTATATATAATATATTAACTATTTTTATTTTTTATCCGTAAATAATTATATATTATAATATACTAATTATTACATCCATACTATTTATTTTTATTATATATAATATATTAACCTTTTTTTTTATCTCTTTTCAATATAAGATATAAAGTATAATATACTTTTATTATCAATAAAATATTAACTATTTTTATTTCTTTTTTATGCTAAACTAATTATTATATCTTAATATTATTTTTATTATATATAATATATTAACCTTTTTTTTATCTTTTTCAATATTATATATAATATACTTTTATTATATATACTTTATTTTTCCGTCTTAGGTATAGAATAACAGGAGTCTAAATTTATCATAATACATGAAAAAATATATATATAAGCATAAATTTCTTTTAATACATGAAAAAGATGAACAAGACTTATTTTACCACTGAGTTCACCAATAAAATAGATTTTCATTTCTTTGTTTCTGGATTTCCTTAAGGTAAAAAAAATCAAAGTTAAATAAAAAGAAAAAAACAATAGTTATCATAAAAGTGAAAATAAATTTAATTATATATAAGTCTCTTCTCAACGATATCGATGTGAAGACAAAAAATTAAGAAATTATGAATAGATTAAGAGTGAAAAATATGTGAAGACTAAAGAAATAAGAGATTAAGAGCTAAAGAAATGGTGAAGAATGAATGAAGAAAAAATTAAGAGTGAAAGAACTGTGAATAGTGAGCAAAAGAAATGGTGAAGATGGAAGAGAAAATGAAGGAAGAATGAAAGAAGAGGCGATTAGATAAAGAAGATTAGGTTAGATGAGAATGAAAGAAGAGCGATTAGATGAAGAAGATTATGTTAAATGAAGAGTTGTAGATATATTAGAAATTGGGATTTTAATTATGGATTGTGGGCCTTCATATGGGCTTCGAAGAGAAAGAGAGGAAAACATATATTATTTGAGTTTTAATATTAAATAAAAAAATTATATATTATATATTTAGGTTCGAAAAAGCTCGACAAGTCATTGAGAAAACATTATATGAACTCGAGCTCAACTCGAATTTTAAACGAGTCGGCTCGAGCTCGGCTCGAACCCGGTCAAAGTCAAACTCAAGCCGAGCTTTAACCGAGCGGCTCACAAGTGGCTCACGAGTAACTTGACTCATTTGCCGCCCTAGTTCAAGTATGAGAAACATACGCATATAATTCATTTACCTGAGTAATCGCCTGGTTTGTTCCACTTTTCCGCAACTCAGGTGGACGATCAGCTCTGAGCAACAAAAGAGGCAGATAGTCTTGACTTGCCTCAACACCCTACATATTGCCAACTAAGGCTGTATTGTGAAACACAACAACAAAAATAGTATATATTGCGATGCTATCCAGAAAATAGACATTCAAGAATATTGATTTTGTGAAAAGACAAAAACCCTTGAAGAGAGAGATCAGATAATAAAAGGATAATGTAAATCGAAATGATTTGAGGTGAAGTGTAACACAGGCAATTAAATGATGTCAAATAATAAATGAAATAAGGCACCAGAGAATGAATAAGATATCATACATATTATTCACACTACTTCCAGTCACTCATTTGACATCCTAAATCATAAGGGGTAGGTAAATGCTTATCAACACAAAAAAAATGAAATTATGGGGGGATCATAACATTAAACAGAAAAATACAGATGATGAAATTATGTTGGAAGAATAACATTATGAGAATATCAACTTGTAGATAAAGCTAAGTAGAATCTTGTGTTCAAGGAACTCACAGCTGGAAGAAGATTGGAAACAGCTATGCTTGATGAAGTTATGACTATTGCTGGTTTACCAGAGCTTCTTGCATATCCAACCGCATGAAATGCCAATGATCGTTCATCAAAATAAGAAATAGCAGTTGCAAGCGGGTGAGTGGAAGGGAAATGATCTTGATTCTGGCGCTACACAAAAATACTGAAGAACAGTGTGTAAGTTACATGTAACCTCTCATATTGGAAACTTCAAATGGAAATAACATATATTCTTACTGTTAAACCAATGTGGCAGCACTCGTCAACTATAAGAGACGCCCAAAGAGTATTTATGTTTACAGAATCAGATAGTCGTTGACCACCAGTTGAGGGAACATGAGCTGGTACACACACTGAAAATGAAGACAGCGATGCAATTATTAGAGGTTTATGAACTTTCACTACTCAAGAAAAAAATAACTGAAAATTAATCTAGAGGCCATGATAAGTCTAAAAAGATTTAACTAGTAATAGTTTCTATTTCTTTGCTCACAATATTTGGTTTTTTTCATTGATAAAAGGTCCACCCTCTCCTAAAAAAGGCCTAAAAAGAATAAATATATAGATAAAATTAACCCATAAACAATATCACCACTGTGATAGCAACAGGACTATCTAAATAGAACCATGATCATGATCCATCCATTACAGAAATATAAAAAAAAAGGATTAAAATGTGGAAAGGAGTACAATGAGATTTACTAACTGAATGGAGAAAAGAGAAGTTTGAGATTAGTGATCAAGAACAAGTGTTTAAAACTTTAAACTGATGCTTAAGAACACAGGGTTTACACTCCAGAACTTATACAACAACTAAAAAGAAGATCTCACTTCTACCAAGACATTCTCATTAAGATGCGGAGGAAAGAAGTTCATTACATGAGTTTAAAATAAATAAAATCATTTCATGTAGAACAACATGAAAAGTGAGACATATGTCTTTTTCATCACGAAGTTGCTTGAAATATTTCAAAGGAAATGAAATATTATTATTTTTTTGTTATTCAATCATACCATTACATTACTAGGTAAATATATAATTAAGATAAAAAAATTTCCCTAACTTAAACTTAAATAACGTAACTTATAACATTCCATATTATACTAATCAATACCATAATTAATTAAAAACATTAATTTTAATTAAAAACATTAATTTCAACACTTCCCATTAATGTTTTTGTTGGTCATGTCTAACAAATCTCGTAAGTAGACGAATTTGTTCAAAGGAAGTGCTTTAGTGAAGATATCTGCAAGTTGATCTCTAGTCTTTACGAGCTTGATTGTCACGTCCTAAAATCACGCTTTTCTTGACCGAAGAATCTGTGGTCGTGACGGAGAGCTACGACCGTGGATGCTGGCACCCAGGGCCGAGTGGTCCGACCGATGATTCCGCAAACAAGGAATTATCAGACAAGTACTTTTCTATACGCTTTCTAAAACCCACACAGTGCTATCATTCATGTATTTTATATAAATGATGCATTTGGTTTCAAGGGATAGTTTTATTGCAAGTCCATGGTTTTCTAAAGAAGGATGGTTTTGAGTTAACGGCTATAAAATCTAAAGATAATCATGGAGGAATTGACGGAAACGAAAGGATAGCCAGCCAGAATGAGCTTTGGTGGTCCGATGCTCTCAAAATGGTTGAAGGAATTGACGAAGGGATTCCCACCCTGGAGATTCAGCCTCTCCGGGCTAAGGACCCGAATATGTGCTCAGAATACAACTATACATGATTGGGTGATGAGATACCCTTAAAAACCCTCATGGATGCAATGGCTTAAATGGTTTTCTTATAAATGCTTGCTGGGTCCGTAGACTCACTATGCTTGTGTGGTGTAAGAATCCAGCCAGCGGATTTTATGACAGGTGAAGGAAGAGTTGGAGCGGAAGCGTGGTGTTGGAGATGTGTGTGGAAGGAGGGACCGAGACCGTAGAACCGTATTTTCTATCAACCTTTTCAATGATTGGGTCAGATAGGTACCCTAGAGCTTCCGCATTTATGTTCGAAATCACGTTGATTTAGGTGCATGAAAGTAGGAAATTAGGGCGTAACAACTTGGTATCAGAGCAACGGTTCTGAATCTTAGTACTTTCACACATATGCTTCTGCGGATGCACCTCCAAGGCCTTCATGTCTGTAAATTGTTTTAAAATGATGTTTTTGCATGACATGAAACTGTTTTTCATAATGGTTGGAAATAATGTTTTTCATGAAACCATTTTTCATAAACACACTATTTGTACTTCCTTTATGATCGAATTTCGGGGACGAAATTCATTATAAGGGTGGTAGTTTGTCACGTCCTAAAATCACGCTTTTCTTGACCGAGGAATCTGCGGTCGTGACGGAGAGCTACGACCGTGGATGCTGGCACCCAGGGCCGAGTGGTCCGACCGATGATTCTGCAAACAAGGAATTATCAAGAAATTACTTTTCTATACGCTTTCTAAAATCCACACAGTGCTATTATTCATGTATTTTATATAAATGATGCATTTGGTTTCAAGGCATGTTTTCATTGCAAGTCCATGGTTTTCTAAAGAATGATGGTTTTGAGTTAAAGGCTATAGAATCTAAGAGATAATCATGGAGGAATTGACGGATACGAGAGGATGGCCAGCCAGGATGAGCTCTGGTGGTCCGATGCTCTCAAAATGGCTGGAGGAATTGACGAAGGGATGCCCAACCTAGAGATTCAGCCTTTCCGAGCTAAGGACCCGAATATGTGCTTAGTATGCAACTATACATGATTGGCTGATGAGATACCCTTAAAAACCCTCATGGATGCAATGGCTTAAATGGTTTTCTTATAAATGCTTGTTGGGTCCGTAGACTCACTATGCTTGTGTGGTGTAGGAATCCAGCCAGCGGATTTTATGACAAATGAAGGAAGAGTTGGAGCGGAAGCGTGGTGTTGGAGATGTGTGTGGAAGGAAGGACCGAGACCGTAGGACCGTATTTTCTATCAACCTTTTCAATGATTGGGTCAGATAGGCACCCTAGAGCTTCCGCATTTATGTTCGTAATCACGTTGATTTAGGTGCATGAAAGTAGGAAATTAGGGCGTAACATTGATCATCACTTCTTCATCATCCACTGCTTCACGAATGTAGTGATGTTTAAGGTTGATGTATTTTTTTCGACTATGAAATACCGCATTTTTTGACATAGCAATTGCCGATTTTCTATCGTAAAAGAGAACTGTAGCCATATCTTGTTTGGTTGCTTCGTTTGCCGATATTTATTCGGCTTCGGTGGAGGAATGTGAAACTCTCTCTTGCTTCTTCGACGCCCATGAAAAAAATATCTGAACCTAGTGAATAACAATACCCGGATGTACTATTCATGTCATCCATACTTCCAACTCAATCGCTATCACAGAACCCAAATAACTCAATATATTCACTATCATTTCTTTCAAACGTGAGACCATACTTCATAGTTCCTTTTATGTATCGCAACACTCTCTTTGCAACTCCAAGATGATTTTTTCTTGGTCAGTGCATAAACCGAGATAATAAACCCGTAGCATACATGATATCGGGTCTCGTAGTCGTAAAGTACAACAAACTCCAAACCAGCCTTTTATATTGTACTGCATCAGCATCACCACTACCCCAATGGAGTCATCATGGGATTACAATTCTCCATTTTAAATTTTGAATGAATACTTTGGGCATACTTCTTTTGACAAATAAACACACCTCCATTATTTTGATCAATCTCAATACCCAAGAAGTAATGTAACAAACATAAATCATTAATCTCATATTTATTCATAATATCAGTTTTGTACTCATTAATCATGTTTTAATCATTTCCAGTAAAAATCAAGTCATCAACATAAAGAGAGACTATGAGCATACCGGATTCACCGTGCTTGATGTAGTGTGTCGACTCGCTAGGACTCCTGATAAATTCTCTCTCACAGAAATACTCATTAATATTTCCATACCAAGCACGAGGTGCTTGATTCAATCCGTACAACGCTTTCTTTAACTTGTATACTTTTTCTTCTTCTCCCTCACCATTGAAGCCTTGAGGTTGTACTGTTGGGATACCAGGAGATGAAATATCCCTTAATTCAAGAACAACAACTTCAAACAATTGCGGAAACGAAAGAAAGCAAACTAAAGAACGCATACAATATTTATAGTGGTTCGTCCAAAACAGGCTTACGTCCACTTTGAATCACAAGAGGCTCTCAACTTTATTATCAAGAATGTTATATGAGTATTACAATGATTCTCTATAATGAAATCTCACACACAACTCACAAGGAAGCGATGCTCTCAAGGCAAAGACTTGGCTTTCTAAAGTGCCCGACTGCACCTTTAAATAAGCCTCAATTAGGTCAATATCAATATCTTGTGCAAATCTCTCAAAGAGCTTCCAAAATATTCTTACCATATTTCCTAATTATATTTCCATAACAAAAGATCTACTTTCCTTTTGTGTTAATCTTATTTCATAATATCAAGATTATACACTAAAATATATAGTTTTCTTTTGTTGAATATACCATTTCCTTGTACTAAGATTGTGTATCATTAATATACCATATTTGTAATATTTGTAAATCCATTCTCAACACTCCACCTTGATTTACAAGTTATCTTCGTCTTGTCTTCCATCATTTTGCTTTGTCAACAAGCAAAGTCTTCACAATTCCCAAATCCAGGAACCGCCATCATATCAACAACATTGTCACCTTCTTGGTAAAAGCTTCTTTTTGCTCGATTATGATCCCTTTCAATGTATAACCCCACATAAAGCTTTAGCGTGGAAAATCCCTTTGATAAGTGTAAAGCCACGGGACACTTAGGCCGCTTAAATCATCCACTATATCACATATAATGGGTTACACAATGTTTTTGCAAATTAAGATTTATAATCTAACAGATTACATAAACCTTCAAAAACATCATCATCATCAAAGATGGTACATATATGTAAAATGTATCTTCTCCAATGGTGGAAATACCTAAACCTATGTATCTAGGGAGTGAATAGAAAGTAGTTGAAGAAAATGAACTTTTTCTTCCTAACACCTGCCTTTGGCTTGATTCGTCTCCCACTCTTTGTCTTGTTCTTGTCTTTGGAATTTACAATCTGACTGATTACGTAAATCCTCAAGAATAACATCATCATAAAAGATGGATTATACATATATAATGTATCTTCACATATTGTGGAAATACCTGATCATAAGTATATAGGGAGTAAAGAGAAAGTAGTTGAAGAAACATATTTTTTCTTCCTAACATCTACCTCCGTCTTGATTCGCCTCCCTCTTTGTCTTCTTCCTTTTCAAAATTAGATATCTGTCAAAAACTGAGGACACCCAAAACGAACTTCCATCGCCTACTCCTCAAGATAAAATATCAATCGAAATCCGAGAAGACCCAAGACGAACTTTCATCGTCTACTTCTTCAAAGTTAGATACTGATTGAAAGCTGAAAAGACCCAAGACAATCTTACTTTGTCTAAATATTTAGGTATCCAACGACATCTCTTTACTCAAGCTCAAGATCTAGCCAAATATTTGTCACCCATCTTGTCTTGAACTTTGCACACTCAACCAACTTGAACCGCATACTTCTCTAATTATCTTCAATTGTTTTCACCATGCTTCATAGTTTCTTCAAAAGAAATCGCGAATGTCCTTCCATTTGAATTGATCGAGCCTCTCATTTAGCCTCTTTTTCATGACTAGGAATCACATTCAAGGTCTCATTCATCTCCTCACATTAGATATCAATTCAATGATCTCATTCACCTTCAAATTGATTGAGCTTCTCATCTAGCCCCTTTTCATGACTAGGAATCTCATTCAACGTCTCAAACCTCTTCTCAATAAGATGACAAATCAATCATCTCATTAATCTTACCTATGATCCACAATGCATGGACAATTAAGATAGAACAAAAGAAGTACCCAAATCATCACCTTTGAATTAACCGAGTCTCTCATCTAGCCCGTTTTTTCATGACTAGGAATCTCACTCAAGGCCTTATTCATCTTCTCGCATTGAAAGATAATGCAATGATTTCTTCTTAGTTCGTTTGAGAGTATCTTCATGATGTCTCCACCTAAATTTATAAGTGTCTTCCTCTTCTTGATCTTTCATTCATATTGCGTGTTAACTAGCAATATGTCAATCCTTAATCACCCACCAACTTAATGCAATCTAGCAATTTTAGCCTGAAGGATTGCATTGTCGACACGTCGACGTGTACCATTCTTTTCTTCATCCATGGTCAATGATACCTCTTCACCAAGGTCATCCTGCTCCCCAACATTAGAAGAAATCCCAGTGATCCCATGACAATTCTCCCTCGGCAGTGTACATTTTTGATGACATATCTCCACCTCGAGTTGTGATTTCCCTTGAATCACTACTTGTGTCTTCATTGTGTGTGCTCCAACTTGTCAAACTTCACATCTTGACATAGCATAACATTATCTCCACCTTCTTCCAGCCAAACTCTAAACCCTTTGACATTCTCTGAAAATCCAATAAAGAAAATTTTTTTTCCGTTGGATCCAACTTCCCTTGCATTACCATGAGTTAAAGTTTTTGCACCAAAACTCCTTTCTAACCCAATTCTTGCAAACCTTTGAGGCCAAGCCTCAGATGCCAGAACATTGATATATATTGAGTGACCTCGGAGATAATAACTAAACATACTTGTGAATTACCTTATAGAGAATACACATCGTTTTTATTAACTCCTTCTATAACAACTAAAGTACATTGCTCACCAGCAATGGTCCATCTCTTGCCTTCCAAACACTTCTATTATGCTTCTTTAATTTTAGGCAGTCTTTTTTGAAGAATCTTTCCTCTTAACACCAGAAGCACTTCACCTTTTCTTTAGTCTTCAACATAGACTTAGAAGTCTTACTGCTCTGCCTTCTTTCTCATGATGTTGTTTACCTTTTGTAAATATTTCTTCTCCATTGTCTTCTTGTCTACAATCTGCCATGTTACTTTGTTCTTTAGACATCTTCTTCCACCTCAAACCTGACAGTCATTCATACCAACAAGAACTACAACTTGGACATCTTTTGGAAACCTCCCTAGAAATTGTTAAGAACCTTCGAAGGTGCCTCCAAGCTCTTAAGCTTCCTCTCCTCTCAAATAACCTCGCTCTGATACCACTTGTTGGGATACCAGGAGATGAAGTATCCCTTAAATCAATAACAACAACAACATCGAACAATTGCAGAAACGAAAGAAAGCAACCTAAAGAACGCATACACAATATTTATAGTGATTCGGCCAAAATATGCCTACGTCCACTTTGAAGCACAAGAGGCTCTCAACTTTATTATCAAGAATGTTATATGAGTATTACAATGATTCTCTATAAGGAAATCTCACACACAACTCACAAGGAAGCGATGCTCTCAAGGCAAAGACTTGGCTTTCGAAAGTGCCCGATTAGGTCAATATCAATATCTTGTGGAAATCTCTCCAAGAGATTCCAAAATATTTTTACCATATTTCCTAATTATATTTCCATAACAAAAGATCTACTTTCCTTTTGTGTTAATCTTATTTCCTAATATCAAGATTATACACCAAAAGATATAGTTTTCTTTTGTTGAATATACCCTTTCCTTGTACTAAGATTGTGTATCATGAATATACCATATTTGTAATATTTATAAATCCATTCTCAACACTCCACCTTGATTTACAAGTTATCTCCATCTTGTCTTCCATCATTTTGCTTTGTCAACAAGTAATGTCTTCATAACTCCCAAATCCAGGAACCGCCATCATATCAACAACATTGTCACCTTCTTGGTAACAACTTCTTTTTGCTCGATTATGATCTTCTCGATGTATAACCCCACATCAACCTTTAGCGTGGAAAACCCCTTCGACAAGAGTAAAGCCACGGGACCCTTAGGCCGCTTAAATCTTCCACTATATCACATATAATGGGTTACACAATGTTTTTGCAAATTAAGATTTATAATCTAACAGATTACATAAAACTTCAAAAACATCATCATCATCAAAGATGGTACATACATGTAAAATGTATCTTAACCAATGGTGGAAATACCTAAACCTATGTATCTAGGGATTGAATAGAAAGTTGTTGAAGAAAATGAACTTTTTCTTCCTAACACCTGCCTTTGTCTTGATTCATCTCCCACTCTTTGTCTTGTTCTTGTCTTTGGAATTTACAATCTGACTGATTATGTAAATCCTCAAGAACAATATCATCATAAAAGATGGATTATACATATATAATGTATCTTCACATATTGTGGAGATACCTGATCATAAGTATCATGTTGATTTCTTCTTCCATCGTTTTCACTCAAACCTCCTCTTGAATGGCTTGTTCAAAACTTTCGGGTTCTACAACACAGAAATTACATCGAGCATATATGTCGTTTAAATTTCTCATTTTTACCGGAATAAGGATCGGAATGGATGAACTTGCCCCGGGTTGTGTTGTCGGAGATTGTTGATGCTCACTTTCTTCATAACCACTTTCATTGACTTGTCTACATTTCTCCCTTTGATCTTCTTCAAAAACCGGCATCTGTACATCATAAACAACTTTCTACTTCCAATCCCATTGTTCTTTTTCATTGAAGATCACATCCCGACTTTCAATCACCTTATTTTTCTTCAAGCTAAAAAGACGATATCCCTTCGACTTGGTGCTATAGTCAACAAATATACATTTTTCACCTTTATCTTCAAGTTTGTTTCTCATTTTCTTTGGGACATGAGCATAGCAAATGGATTCGAACACTTTCAAGTGATTGACCGACAATTTTTTACCCCTAGACCATGCCTCGAATGGTTTCTTGTTTTTAACTGCAATTGTCGGACATCGATTCAAAAAATAAATTGTTGTATAAGTTGCTTCGTCCCAAAAAGTCAATGGTAACCCCTTTGCATTCATCATGGTTCTCACCATCTCGACAATTGTTCGATTCTTCCTCTCAGCAACACCATTTTGTTCTAGTGTAAAACTCGTCATCAATTGTCTTTCAAGACCAATATCTTCACAATATTTCTCTATATCCTTCGATTTGTATTCTCCTCCTCTATCACTTCTTAACATTTTAATCACCTTACTATTTTGTCTCTCAGCCATTCTTTAAAACTTCTTGAAAACATAAAGTGCTTCCGATTTTTGCCTCAAAAAATAAACCAAACACATTCTTGAAAAATCGTTGATAAAAGTGATAAAGTATATGTTACCTCCGTGAGAATTTTTGGATATCGAACTACAAATATCGGTGTTACCGAGCTCCAACAATGATTTTTCTCTCCAGGCTTTCTCTTTCAGAAACTTCTCTCGATGAATTTTACCAAGAACACATTCCTCACAAACATCATGCTTGTCGTCAATATTTGGCAACCCATACACCATATTTTTTCTTCTTAGCAATTTCAAGTTCTCAAAGTTCACATGCCCAAGCCGTTTATACCATAACCATGACATATCTTCAAAATTGACCTTCATCGATACACAATTTGCAGGTTTAAGATTAAGAGGAAAATTTTGATTCCTCTCCATCTTGACAACCGCAATCAACTCTCTATTATTTTTCTTGACAAAAATTTTACAATAATCATCAACTAAGTACAATGCATGATTATTATGCATAAGTTGCCCAACACTCAGCAAATTTTGAGCTAAATCCAGAACAAACAATACATCATGGATTAGCAATTTACCTTTCTTTGAATCTACGACAATCATACCTCTTCCATTTCATTTCACCACAACACCATTACCCATTGTGATCTGAGTTGTGTCGCTCTTATCAATTTTGCAAAAAATCGACTCATCTCTGGTCATGTAATTATTGCAACCACTATAAACATATCACTCGTTATAATTTTTTTCGATAGCCGCTTAACATGCAAAAAATGTGCTTCCAACAATTTCACAATTCCTTTTCTCTTCGGTAAAATAATTGGCCAGCTCTCTACTTTGATTGGGTTGCTCTCTATTTTGATCTAGATAATTCTTTTGCATATGACCAAACCTCTTGCAATTAAAACATTGAGGTTTAACATTTTGATAACAATTTTCTATAACGTGACACGATCTTTTACAATGATGGCAAAATTTGTTATCATGGAAGTTTCTACCACCTCCTCGGCCACGCCCTCGACCTCTTCCATAAATTCCACTGCCACGAGAATATTGACGTTTACTCTAGCTTTTAGTAGAATCTTCTTTTACACTCACTCTCGATTGAAAGACACTTTCGAGGGAAGCTTTAGTATATCGCTCCATCCGTTGTTCATGCATCTCAAGAGAACCCATCAAATCGTGAATACTAAGTGACGAGAGGTTTTTCTTTTTTTCAATAATGGGCACCATATTGTCATACTTCGGAGAAAGACTTATCAAAATCTTCTCACAAACCATTTTGTCGGTTCAGTCGTCACCAAGACACTTGATTTGGTTTACAACTTCGATCACCCTTGAGAAGTACTCTTGTAGAGTTTCTCTCTCCTTCATCCTCAAATTTGGAAACTCTCGTTTGAGAGTCAAGAGCTTTATTGTCTTCATTTTGTCGCTCCCTTCAAATTCCTTTTGTAATATATATCTCATTTCCTTCGATGTATTAACCCCTATTATTCTCGGAAAAAGTTTACGATAAATACTTTGTTCAATAATAAACAAGGCCTTCGCATCTTTTTTTGTTCTCCTTTAATTTTTTATCGGATGACCGATCTGATGATCCTGTGGAATCCTAATCTTCAGTGTGTCCGTTTTCTACCAAATCCCATAGATCTTGTGAGACTAGGAGTGTATTCATCGTAATACTCCAATAATCATAATCTTTTCCATCGAAAACGAGTTGAGCTTCTCGTATCGGCCAAGAATCTCCTAGCATCGCCATGAATCGATCTCGAAGCTCTAATACAACTATGTTGGGTTGAAGAGAAAAATAAGGAAGGGAGGTTACAAAAAAAATGAAATATTATTATTTTCTGTTATTCAATCATACCATTACATTACTAGGTAAATATATAATCAAGATAAAAAAAAATTTCCTATCTTAGACTTAAATAACGTAACTTATAACCTTCCATATTATACTAATCAATACCATAATTAATTAAAAATATTAATTTTAATTAAAAACATTAATTTCAACAAAACAAGCTGAAGAGAACATCTTAAAACAAAATTTGCACATCTAAAAATTGCAAGTCACAGAAGGCAACTGCAGTAATCTTAGTCTAAAAATTATTTTACTTGTGTAGAATTATTGTGTAGAATTATCTTGGAATGAAACAATTCCAAAATGGAAATTCTAAAATGGCAGTAGCAAATCAATTATAATTGATTTGCTACTTGATTAAAAATTTGTTGTTGATTGTCAAATCAATTATAATTGATTTTATTTTTATTTTATTTTATTGATAGATTTGATTTTTATTTTTTTTTATTTTATTGATATGTATTTTTTACTATTTAAGCACTAAACTTCTTGTGTAATACATAAGCAATTACAAGAAATAAAAATATTATTTTTGCTTTCTCAAAATTCTACACTTTGTTTGGTCTTTTGGGAAACACAATGGGTTTTATCAATGAAAAACATAAACTCAGAAAGAGAGCTACAAGAGTATGAATTTCTTTTATTTAAATGGTCGACATTTATGTGGATAACTCTTTATACAATCTGATATATACTAATAAACGATTATGTCCACAAAGTCATAAACAACTGAAAAATATTGAAGTCGAATTTTACCATATTATTGGATATTCCTTGAGTGCATGAAAGCCTAACCAAGAAACATCTTTCTGCAAAGAGAAAAGAGTTCAATAAGGAAGTCATCTTGCCATGAACACATGTAAAAGAATAAACTGAGAGGCGTTATCTCGAGGCTAGTAAAAAGAGAGCAAAAGACTGTTCATCTTCTTTTCTGATTTAAATCGTCTTTATAAAGTGTTCGGATGAACTGTCTGTTCACATGAATTTGTAAAAAACAAGTAAAAACTCAACGAACGATTTTAACAGAGAACTCGCAGATGTCCAACAACAAGTTTCTACACACTTCAAGGTATCCAAGGTTGCATTAGTATCATCCAAAGAACCTTTGACACCACCCCCAAATAAATGTCATTTTCGTGAGAAGATTGTAGTGAAAAAGATTCGTGTTAGGGTTTGAAAACTCGATGAGAGAAAATGAATAGTGGGAGTCATGTGGGAAAAAATAATATTTATTTAAATTTTTACTTCAGTGAAGCTAGTTTCACTTTTATTAACAATGTAAATAAAAGTGAAACAAGCACAAATGAGTGAAGGTATATTCGCTTCTATTTACAATTTAAAAGGAAGTGAATCAAGTGCACATGAAACTTCTATTTACAATGTCAAAGAAAGTGAATCAAGCGCACATGAGTGAAGTTTGTTTCACCACACTTCCTTTTACATTTGTAATAGTTCAGTGAAGTTAGCTTTATTTCTATGTGTTTTATTAATTTAAGCACTCACGTAAAATATATATATATATATATAAATATAAATATATATTATGTTAATTTTATTAGTATATGTGTTTTAATTATATTATGATAATATTATATATATTAATATTTATATATAACTTTAGGGTATACATGAAGGTTCAAATGTTTTTATATGAAGGTATAAATACATTACATGAAGGTTCAAATGTTTATGAAGGTACAAATGCACTTACATGAATGTGTTAATATTTATTAATATGATGCTAATGCAACCTTGGATCTTTTGAAAGTTTAATGAAGCTAGCTTCATTTCTATGTATTTTATTAATAAATGCACTCATGTGAAAAAATAAAAATTTATATTGTATACATATATTATGTTAATTTTATTAATATATGTGTTTTAATTATATTGTGATAATATTATTTTTATTAATATTTATATATAACTGTAATATATATACATAAATGTTCTAATGATTTTATATGAAGGTATAAATGCATTTATACGAAGGTTCAAATGTTTTTACATGAACAGTATAAATGCATTTACATGAATGTGTTAATATTTATATTAATATGATGTTAATGCAACCTTAGATCATTTGAAGGTTCAGTGAATCTAGTTTCATTTCTATGTGTTTTATTAATAAATCCACTCATTTAAAAAAATAAAAAATATATATATATATAATATTAATGTTATTAATATATGTGTTTTAATTATATTATGATAATATTATTTATATTGATATTTATATATAACTGTAGGGGTATACATGAAGGTTCAAATACTTTTACATAAAGGTATAAATGCATTTACGTGGATGTGTTAAAGGTTTTACTTCTAGTAGAATTAACGTTTTTAGCGACGAACATGTCGACGAAGAAGTTATGTCGTGGTTAATAAATAATATTAGCGTCGGCGACTAAATCGCCGTGGTTAATAAAAAATATCAATAACGACGAATTTACACTGTGGTTAATAAAAAATATTGGCCACAATTTTCGTTGTCGGTGTCGTCGCTAATAGTCTGGCTTTCCCGTCCCTCTTCTGCCATTATTATCGACGAAAGTTTTCGATGTGAACGTCGTGGCTAAAATTCAGGTTTCTCCACCCTTTCCCCACCATTTTTAATAAGAATATCAGTCACGGCGATAGCATAATACTGTGACTAATAATCTATAATATCATCCACGGTATTATGCTATCGTCGTGGCTGATATTCTAAAGACTATTAGGGACGGCGATAGCATAATGCCGTGGATGATAGTCTATAATATCATCTACGACATTATGTTATTGCTATCCCTAATAGTCTTTAGACTATCAACGACTTACCGACAAATGTTTTCGATGACATTCTTTTCCAAATAAGTTTCATGGTCTTTAAATAGCACGCTCCTCTCTTTCTTCTCCTTATGGAATTTGATATTTCCTTTAGTGAAGAAAAATGAAACTATTGATATCCTTCTAAGCAATATTCAATTGATCTCTTCTCAATGATCATCAATCGATCTCTTTTGAGATATCTTCATCTTCAATTGGTTAGACAATTTCTCAGGAGAGCCTAATTGTCTATTGGTTAGAAGCACATTGGTTAAATATCACAATGAGAAACAAATTCATGTAATCACTTAGCACGCTCCTCTCTCGCTTCTCCTTAAGGAATTTTCTCAATGATCATCAATTTCTTATGGGAAATCTCCATATTCAATTGGATATAATGAAATTGAAGCTGGAGATTTCCTAGGAGAGCATGATTGTCTATTATCTATTCAAGTCGTCCATCAATTTGGTTTATTTAATTACTTGATTATATATTATCGACATATAAAGTTCTTCATTCACTACTTAGATCACCACTGTTTTTGAGTTTCTAATGGCTCTTTATAAGTCTTCACATTCGTGTTTGTGGTTTAATTTTAAGGAAACCTGTTGAAGAAGGTGGTGTTATACATTTGGAGGAGATTCTTTTGATAAGAACATAACAGGATAATAATAAAAATAATATAATCTGGTGTAGGATTGAATGATTCTTTTATTGATTCATAAGATATAAGATATGATCTAGTGTACGTAGGATTGTGTAACCATTTTCAAATAATAGAAATGATATGATGTGATGCAACAATATTTTAATTAAGTGTTTAATTATGATTCCAAAATAAATAATTGAGATTTTTGAGGTGTACTAGTAACATTTGATATTGAAATATTTAACAAAACTCTTCTATTTTAAATTTGAAGTATCTAGTATAACTTATTCATATTTTTTAGTCTTTCACAAATTTCAATCTTCAAAATAATTAATCAATTCCATTTTCATTAACTTATCATTAGACTTTATGGGTATATAAAAAAAATATTATTAGCGTCGGTTTTACCCTAAAGTCGACGTTAATAAAGAATAGTTTCTACCAAATTGAAAACTTTTTTTGGAAAAATTATTGACGTCGTCATTAGTCTAACGCCGATGTTAATCTGTTATAATATTAACGTTGGTGTTAGGGAAAAGCCGACATTAATATGTGGGAGTTTCTACCGAATTCGAAACATTTTTCGGAAAGGAGCATCATCGTTTGCATTAGGGTAACGCCGACATTAATATATGTGAGTTTCTGCCAAATTTGAAACGTTTTTTCGGAAAAGAGTATCAGTGTCGGTGTTACCCTAACACCGATGTTAATATGTTGTATTATTAGCATCAACTTTAGGGAACGCCGACGCTAATATTCATTAAATGAATATTAACGTCGGCGCACGATAATGCCAAAGTTGATTCTTATATTTAAACTTCAACACTTCTTCTTTTTTTCTTCTTTCTTTTCCACCGCTCTCCCTCCCTCTCACTTCACTCTCTCTCGATTCTCCGTGTCGCCTGTGATTCTCTGTGTCATTCATCTATTTTTCCTTCGTCCGTCTGTCACTCTTCATTCGTTCATTCGTCCACTCGTTCGTCCACTCTATTTCGTTAATTGTCGCTCATCTTTTCTCCATTACAGGTAACATTATTCTCAAGCTTTTATTTTATTAGTCCATAGTTTTGGTGGGTTGTTATTTGGGTGGTGTTGTAGAATATTCAATCTGGTAACAGTTCAATCTGATTCCATAGTTTTGATAGATTTTAGGTTTGATTTAGGTTTGATAGGTTTAATTTATTGATAGATTTATATTGATATTATATATATTTAGGTTTGAATTTTTTTGATCTATTTGATAAGTTGTTTGATTTAAGTTGATTTAGGTTGTTTGATTTTGTTTGATTTAGGTTGTTTGATATATATTATAAGTAGATTTAGGTTTGATTTTGGTTCATAGATATTATTGATAGATTTATGTTTAATTTAGGTTGATAGATTGATAGATTTAGGTTTTATTTGATAGATTGTTTGATCTATTTCCAAATAATGTTTGCTAATAGTTTGTCGTTGTTCTGTTTTTTTCAGTTTTAACGGTGGGAATCAAATAAGTATTCGATATTTACTCTTCGTTGGCATTCTCTATTTGGTACGTTCTAAAATTTGCCTATGGTTTTTTATTATTAAGGTTGCATGTTTAGATAAATGACTTACTTGGATTATTAGGGTTGCATGTTTAGATAAATGACTTACTTAGATTATTAAGGTTGCATGTTTAGAGAAATAACTTATTTGGAATATTATGTTAGGTTTTTTCATTGTGTTTTGGTGTTAGTTAATATGTATCATAGGTATTTATTTCATTAAATGATTAGTATGTTGATTAATTGATTATATGTTTCTAGTAATTAAAAAGGTAGATGATAATTTCATTATTGGTTGTTAATTCTTAGTTAAAATGGAAGTCCTCGATAAAAGTTGGTGAGAGATCATCTAATTGCGTTTGTAATCCGTCAAAATCACAATTTTTGTACTGTCATGGAGAAACGAGATTTTCGAATGAAATTGATGAGGAGGAGGAGGATGATGAATTAGATGACCTTAAAGATGAAAATTAGGATGGAGTAGGAGATAATACCGATAATGATAAAATGAAGAAATTGATCAAAATGATCAATTTATGGAAGACATTATCAATAATTTGTATCCAACCATTGAAGCCTCAAATAATGAATTCCCTGTTGATAATACTAAGGCATTCTACAGGTTGTTGGATGATTCAAAACTTCCATTGTACAAAGAATCATGAATATCGAAAGCCTCCACCATACTTAAATTACTCCAGATAAAAAATGTTGGTCAATGGACCAACACGTCATTTGATTTGTTATTAAAATTTCTCAAAGAGGAAATATTAACAGCTAATTCTGAGTTTCAAGTTCATACTATGAGTGTAAGAAATTTATTACAGACATCAGTTTAACGTATAAAAAAATTGAAACTTGTAAGAATGATTGTATGTTATTTCGTAAAAAATATAAATATTTTTAAGAGTGTAAAATTTGTGGTGTGTCTAGATGGAAGATCAATCAATCAAGTGGTATGTTTCAGAAAAAGGTGAATGGGAAGTTCATTTCAAATAAAATTTTACGATATTTCCCACTTGCAACGAAGTTGTAAAGGTTGTACATATGCTCCAAAACCTCTCCTTAGATGACTTGGCATAAATATAATATTAATGTTGATGATGAAGTTTTAAGGCATCCAGCTCCTAAGATTGGTACACTACTAGAAAGAGTGTTACATTAGTCATCAACGGTTTCTTCCACCTACTCATCGTTGGCGTAGAGAAAGAGATTCTTTTGACGGTAATATAGAGTTAAGACCGACACCTAATCTTTTGTCTGGACTGAATTATTAATGTAGGAAAGAGATTTGAAAGGCATGTGTTTGACCAAATACCATCCCTAAAAGAGAAAGATTTCCCATGAATTTCAGTTTGATAATTTGAATAAACTCATCATATTTTGGGAATTACCATACTGGGAAATGCTTTATTGATGCATAATTTGGATGTGATGCATATAGAAAAAAAAACATTTGTGATAGCATGTTGGGCACTATAATGGATTTTAAAGAAAAAACCGAAGGATGGACTTAGAGCTCGTAAAGATTTGGAATTATTAAACAAAAATTATTCATTGCATCCCGTTGAGGTCAATGGTGTTATTCAATGTCCGGAAACAATATACGCTTTTTCCTTGTATCAAAAGAAATGTTTATGTATGTTTCTTAAAGATTTTAAAATGCTAGAAATGTTTTACTCCAATATTGGATGGTGTGTAAACGTAATTGATAAGAAAATTTCAGATTGAAAAGTCATGATTGTCACATCCTATTACAGTATTTGATTCCACTTACCACATGTGCTTTACTTCTGGATGAAGTGTACGATGCTCTAGTGCACTTGTCTAGGCTCTTTCGATTATTGTGTCAAAAATCTTTAAATCGAGATGAAGTGGAAGAGTTGTAGGATGACATTGTTTTGACCCTTTGTAAATTGGAAAAGATATTATCACTTTATTCTTTGATATAATTGTACATTTTCTTGTACACTTGGCATTTGAGGCTTTGCTAAGGGGGGCTGTCCAATATCAATGGATATATCCAATTGAACAATATATGGGTACCTTGAAAAAGTACCTTCGGAATAAAAACTTTCCTGAAGGGTCAATCAGTGAGAGTTACATTTTGCACGAGAGTATTAGTTTATGTGCTCCATATTTAGAAAATCGTGAGTCATTAAAGACATTGATACAACCAACTTCAACACTTTCTATATTCTTGGCAATGGATGATTTATCGATTGCAACACTTTACACATACGAACTGGGTGTTCGGGAGCGTGCTCACGTATACATTTTGAGAAATTGTATTGAAGTCGAACAATATTACAAATAAGAGTTCATAATTATATTAATGACTAAGTGTGAATTTTGTAATTAACTAATACAGGGCAACTTCAAGCAAGAGTTTACCAATACAAGGAGACTCAATCTTTCTAATCTTGAACACGATAAACATTATATAAGTTTTTTCAAGACGAAAGTGGGGAAATTGAATGATGAATTAGATCGAACTTTGAGTCTAAAGATCCTTGGGATTGGCCCGACAATTTATGCTAAGAAGTATAACTCCTGTAAAATAAACGGGTACAAGTTCAACACTGAGAAGCCTAACGAAGGGTTAACCACGCAAAATAGTGGTGTTTGTGTAATTGGAAACAATGGGGCCGAAATGATAAATTACTATAGAGTACTCAGTGATATCATAGATGTTCAGTATTTTGGTGGTAACCGAGTAATTATTTTCAGGTGTAGATGGTTTGATGTATATTCCAAAGACCGTGGTAGAAAAGTAGATAAATATGAGTTTGCAACTGTTAATGTGAATAGGGCATTGAGAACTCAAAGTCATGATCCGTTTGTAATAAGAATTCATGCACATCAGGTTTTTTATGCTATGGATATGGCATCTAGATATGGATGGCAAATTATCACAAAGATAAATATCTGTTATTCGAGCATCAAGACATGTTTTATTTGTGTGTGTCAAATAGGATGACTTCTTTAAAATTTTAACTTTATTTTTTTCAGCACCTAAACGGGCTACAAGACGCACATTATCGAGACATTTAGACAATGTCCAAGCTCGTACAGATGACGTATAATCCATTGATTATATGAGCTATATGAGATCACTTCCACATTGAGGGAGTAAATGATTCTATCATTCCCGCGGAGTCTGTCACCCCAGAGGAGGATTCCCCCCTTCCCAAGACTGTATGTAGTTACTTACAACTTATACGTGATATTTAAATGATTATATAAATTTTAGCAAATGTCATTTCACTGCTATTTTGTAGGGTCTTCATCGAGAAGGGGACAAGGAAAGAACAAAAACACGATTCTCACGAAAATGACAACTAGGCAGAAGATGGGCTTGGAGTTCACGGAGATGGATGGAAAGCACACATGCGATAACGTCTGCTACTAGTCTCGGATTATTGGTAGCATTGTCCAAAATAGTGGTCTGATTTGTCACATTCCCAATTAAACCATATATGGTAGTTCATCTCCGTGAGTTTGATATTTTTTAACATGTTATCTTATAATTTGAAGCTATCATAATCCTAAAATATGTTGTTATTTTTCAGGATCTTTTCAAGTCTACAACAGTCAATCACATTGACTCCTACAGAGATAGGGTGATTCCACAAGTGAATAAAGCATGGGATGGGTGGAGATATACGAACAAAAAGAAATACATTTAACCACATAATGGCGACAAAGAGAGAATCAGACTAAACCCTCCTCCTGAATTCGACTTCGAAGATTGAAATTATCTCATTGACCATCATTACTTCCCGACTGAATTTAAGGTATAGTAGTAATGATAATTAATTATATGCATACTCGACAATTAACTAACAACTATAACTATCTTATAATTGCAGGGAAAAAAAGTACAACCAACGCCGACAATAGATCAAAAATGGTATACACCCACCACACCGACAACAAACTATTTTATCAAGTGGAGCAACATATGGTAAGTTTTTGTAAGAGTATTATATTTTCATAATATCTAATAGATGGTATGTATGTTATTTGTAAAGGAGAAGGATAATAGACACGCCCCTATTTATGTAGACTTTTTCCTACATACGCATACTAAGAGAGCGACCATCGAGGATCCGACTCCCTTGCCTTCTCCGCATGTTCAGCAGGCCGTCGTAAGTTGTAATCCTTTCTATTGTTTTAGTTTGCATGTCTAAGTTGAAAATTTCTAACAATCTTGCAAATGATTTTAGACTGTGGTGCGCGAGCGACTAGAATTAAACCTTGATATGTCGTCGTTTGACGTGTATGAGGCTACTTTGGGATCATAGGGACACGAGAGGGTGACCGAGATGAGATCTGGAATACGTCTAACGCACTTTAGACCTGATCAATGGGGAAGTTCTTCATCAAGTGTCAATAGCTCACACGTGTCACAACGTCAACAGACGGAAGCGCTAGTCGAGGAGAACAAGAACATGCAAGTACAGATGGAAGAGATAGAGGAGATGCGCGCACAAGAGGGACGTGAAATGGAGGAGATGCGCGCATAAGATGGACGTGAAATGGAAGAGATGCGCACGATAATGAGTGCACAACAAGAGGCTATTCAAACGCTTATGTCTAGGATGCCCCATCCTCCCTCCGATCGGTAGTTATTGACATAAGATTTGAGATTTTTGTTGAAACTTGGAATTGATTTTTATTTATGAATGTCTTTTTTGCTAATAGTAGTACAACAACATATGAAACAGGTTTAATAAAATTCAAAAAATGTCAAAACTCGAGAGCAAGCATTATTAACGTCACGATAGGGAGCGCTAACGTTGATAAATAACAGTATTAACGTCGGTGTCAGGTGAATGCCGACGTTAATTTGAAAACTAGAAATGCTCCAAAACCCGAGAGCAAGCATTATCAACGTCTGGATTTGGAGAACGTCGACGTTGATATAGAACGATATTAACGTCGACGTTAGGGGAGCACCGACGTTGATAAAGAACGATATTAATGTCGGCGTTAGGGAGCGTCGACGTTGATAAAGAATGATATGAACGTCGGCGTTCCTCTAACGCCGACATTAATTATAGAATTAGAAAGGATTATCAACGTCGGCGTTAGGGAAATATCGCCTTCGATATAAATCATTATCTTTTAACAACCAACTTTTTAGCAACGACGGTCGAAGGTTTTGTTCGTCGACGCTAATAATCATTAACGACGGGATTATGGCTTTTAGCAACGGTATATGTCGTCGCTAATGATGTATTTTCCACTAGTGTACATGAAAATTACAGACATATATAATCATGCAATCTATTCATCAATACTTCAGTTTTAAGTGAAGCAATCTTCACTCTAATTTACTTCCTTTTACTATGTAAAAAGAAGTGAAGTCACTCTTATACGTTTGCTTCACTTTCTTTAACATAATAAAAGGAAGTTGAACCCGGAAAAAACGGTGTTATATTTGGGTTTCGAATATATTTTTTTTTAACTTGAAGCTAATTTATTAATATAATATTCATAGTAAAATCTGATTAGTTTGGAATAGGGGAACACCTAATTCGATAGCATAATATTTGAACTTTTTATTTCCATTTTCACTCTATCATATATAATTTTTTTATTTTTTAATTAATATATTTTTTATTTTATTAATCACCATATATATATATATATATTTATATATATATATATATATATATTATATATATATATATATATAATATATATATTATATCATCATTCATTTTATATAAATATATTTTTTCTCAATAATCATTTAAAAATATATTTTATATCAAAAATAATTTTTATAATGTTATACATTTATTTATTCTAATACATTAATATTTATATTAATAAATAATAATATTATATAACTCGGTATTTTGTGGTATACACTTTTAGGTAACGGTTTTAGCAAATATATGATATTTTTTTAGTTTGTTGATTTTTATATTTGTTTGAGGTTATTATTATATTTAGTTGATTGATGTAAAAATAAAACATATTTTTTTAAAATGAATAATATTCCATGTTTGTTTGTGTTTTGATTGGTCTTTACAAGAAGATAATAATTTGCATAAGATTTTGTTATACTAAGGTATTGTATACAATTCAATATTTTTTATTTAAAAAGAAATATATTAATTATGAAAAATTTTATTCAAATTATTTTTAATTATTAACTTCTATTTTTCTTTTTTTATTTTTTATTATTATTTTTATATAAATAACATATTTATATTGAAGTTGTTGATAAGTAGTGACATTTTTCCTTTAAAGTAAGATAACATTGTACATAAAATAAAAACAAAATGTGTAGTAATATTCATTTAATTCAAGTTTATTACTAGTGAATATGAATTTATATTTTTTATTTTATTTTATTAAATATTAATATTTGTGTAACTTATAATTATATTTTTATCGCATTTTTATTTTGTTTAGTATATTTGTATATATTTAAGTGTAAGATATTTTATGGAATTATATAGTTTTATTAGTATCATAATTTTATATGCAAACACACTGATTCTGAGTAATTTCTCTTTAAATCCGTATTTATAATGTTATCAATTTCATTTGCTTACAAAATTATTAGTCCATAGTATAATATTTAGGCTTAATTATTCATCTAACTTAAATTTAAATGAAAGAGTCCAGCACCGATAATTGGGCTGCCTAGTTAACGTAGTAGTATAATGTGAACAAAATTGTTTGGCTACTCAATTTTAGTTTAAAATTTTATTAAAAAAATGTTTTGAGTGATATTTAAACCCATAAATCAAATAAAATATTTATTTTTCATCTTGAATCACTATGTTAAACACATTTTTATTAAAAATAATAATAAATTTAACTGAAACATTTATTCTTTTTTAACATTTGGGTTGTCATGTGGTATGGACGTCCTAATTCGTTGCAGGTTTACCCAGGGCCAACCCAAATGAAGGTCAAGCTAGGAACGATTAATTAACCGTTCTTAACAATTTTAGCAGTTAATTATCGGGTTAACCAAATTTAACCACTATTAATCAACTAGGTTATTTCTAACATGTTCTCTTTATTTATTCACTTCTTGTTTCTCAATATGGAAGTATTTGTGCTTTAGATTAAGTCATTAATCTTATAATTGTTTTTAACTTCTAAAGTTTTCATCTGCATTTTAAAAACATATATTAAAAATAATAAATTCATTGTACTTGCTTATGAAATGACCATCAATGTCCATTTGTATAGTTTTAAATTATTTTATTTGGTTGGAATTAGTTTGTACATTTAAATTTTTTAAATTATAAGTTATATTTGAGGTTATTTTCTATTTGTATTATTTACTAATTAATTTTAAATATATATATAACTTTTAAAAATTAATTTTTTATTAAAAACTATATATTTCTTAAATCAAAATTAAATTTACACTAAATTATATAATTACAATATTCTTCTTAATAATATTTTAACTGAATTAAGGAAAATGTAGTCCATATTATTTATATTCATAAAAATAAGTTTTTTAATTTATTTGATGGTAATAACTTAATATATAGAACTTGTTATTTTTGTAAATTTCTAAACTTATTATTCTATTAAAAAATTGCATAATTGTGAGTTGAGAATAATAAAATGCTTAGAAAAATCTTTAGGTTTTTTTTTTACTTTTGAAGACGACGTTCAAATGTGAAACGTTAAGATTCATTGACGATTAAATCGAGATACAAACAATAAACAATAACACGATGTAAGTGTTGGATCTAATCACGCTTCTGCTCTTTCGATTTAATATTCAAAATGTTTTTTATAATCATTAAATTATTTAATTGTAAATTTTTTTAATATTTTGAGAGCAAACTTAAACTTCTATTTTCTTTAGATATCTCAAAATCCCCTATATATTTTTATATATCACAATTTATTTATACATTAATCATTTACAACTCTTATGTCTTTGAGCAAATAATTTTTTTTTTGGAAAACGATTAAAATCATTTCATTAAAATCCCAAAAGTGGGAGGGTTAGAAATTAAAGCTAGACAAACTCTAACTATGATTAAGGATGACAATCAAAAAACCCTAAAAAAAATTGATTAGTAGCATTCATACATTCTAAAAAAACAGAGATTATAAACAGAAAAGACTACATTCAAACCTAACCATCCCAACCTGGGATTTTTGCATTCCATCTATCTTCATTGAGAGGCCTTCTTCCCATTCCTCTTCCTTTAACGATAAAAGGAGATTGTATTGAAGAGGATTATGAGTATTCTTGTTTCTCATTTTAAATTATCTCTTTGTACGAGCCCGTTTTGATTTGATAGAAAAAATTGTTTATGAGAATCTCAGGGTTTTACCTTTATTATCTTCAACTTGAATTTCTATATTCTTGTCATCCTTATCTTCAGCTTCAACTTTAGACTCCACATCGGTTTTGGACTCTTCTTTATCGACTTTAGAATTCTCTATTTTAGCTTTGAAATTCTGAGTACTTTCATCTTGAGTTTTCTCATCAACAACTTAAGGTTCATCTTCCATTTTCATCCCAACTCTTTGCATTACAGAAAATTTTGTTTTCCTCTTCACCTTGATTCCCTTACTTTCTTTCTTTCGTTGTTTTCCTTTTTCTCAGAATCCTTCTTGCTTTCTTCTACAAATGTTTGATCTTTGAGTTTAACTTCCTCTATTTCCTTATTTTTCTTTTATGTTTCCTGAATTTTCTACTCTTCTTCTTTAGCTTTATCACATTTATTGTGAAGAAAAATGCTACAGAAAGCACACTTTTTTGGTTTCCATTCATAAGAGATCTTCATGACAGTGTGCTTTCCTTTTCTGTCAACAACTGCCATTTTCATTGGCAGGACACTTCTAGGATGCACTTCAATGATAATTCTAGTAAATGACAAATTTTCTCCTCCTTCAGTTATTGGGTTCATATATAATGGTTTCTCAATTGTACCTACAAATGGACTAATCGCTTCAGCATTGTACATGTGGGATGGAATATTTCAGAGCTTGAACCAAATCTGGGCAGTTTTCTTTGGTTTGCTCTGTAGATTCATCTCTTCTGACCATTTTTCCATCTTCATGCAATTTGATCATATGTAAGTATTCCCATTATCCAAGATTTCTTTCAGATTTGAGCCCTTTTTGAACTACAAGAAGCAGATGTCATGTATGTTTGCAGAAACTTTTTTAAGTCCATTTTTTCCCCACTGATTAATTAGAGCATCTTTGGTAGTTGGGAATGA